>NW_010260710.1:0-6680 GCF_000690775.1 Eurypyga helias
GGTTCAGGGGCTGCCGTTTCTTAGCCAGCAGTGGTGAGAGCAGGGGGCGTGTGGGAGTTGGGAGGGGGTGGTGGGATGAGCAGTACCGGGGTGCTGTACCTGAACAGGTAATCGCATCTTAATTCCTGGTAACTCGCTCCCCTTGCTCGTGGAGTGTAGCCAGGACACTCATCCTTCACCTCTTCTCTCCGTCTTGTGTCTTCCAGCTCATTCCCCTGGCTGGAGTGGTGTCCTTCGCAGCAGTTGGGGCGCTCGCTTTTTCTGTCTATTCCCTCTTCAGCAAATCCGATGTGATGTAAGCAAAATAGTGCTTGGAGTTGACCCTAACCTTCACTGTTCAACAGTGGGGTTTGACCGTCGTCTTTTGCACCGAAAAAAAAATCCATGTTGGTGTCCCGGACTACTAGTAATGCCCAGGATACGTGGTGATTGTAAATACTGAAGAAATTAATTCATTTGGAGCATAGCTCACATTATTTCCTTTTGATTTGATAAATTATCTTTTCTTTGCTTTAGGTGTAATAGGTTTTAAATCTTCTTATGAAAAATTACAGAAAATCAGGGAGATGACATACAGATATGTTGCCTGTATATAAAGAACAGCGTTTGATCGTATGAACTCAGAATTAGTTCATATTTTAATGGCTCGGCTGATAATGGAGCAAAGTCTTATACACTTTAAGCTTTTGGGAATTTTTATACTTAAATTTAGAGTGATTGGAATGGACATTTCAGCTGTCAGAGTAAGAATCCCCTTTTTTTTGATGTCTTTGTTCAGTTTTGATTTTTCAGCTTGCTTCCCTTACAGTAACACATTATATCTGAGCAATGTTGGCTTGTCTGGTGCTTTGGAAGCTGCACATAAAGCAAGCCATCATTGATTGCTACCCAGAATTTAAAACAGGAAAAAAAAAATTTGTGTTTCAGGGAACTACTTCCATGAGTAGTTCCACTGATAGACTGCTTATAGAAAGAAAAATGTATGCAAGATCACGGCCTAAACATAGTACCTGTTTTGCTTTATCTTCTCTTAAAGCGTTAACAAGAGTGGCAATCCAGAACCGTGGGAAACTGTCGATCCTACCAAGCCTCAGAAGGTAATTCGTATGATGAATAGTTCAAATAGCGTGTGTTTCCAACACAGTGAATAACTTGATTCAAATGTATAAGAACCAGCAAAATATTGAGGGGGGAAAAAAATGTAAAGCTGACATACATCAATTTTAACGTAGAATTAACTGCTTAATTCATTACTTTATGCGAAGTATCTTCCCAGTATTACCTAATGGTAGGGATTCAGCTATTACATTTGAGGTCAGATCCTGAATTTATGACCTACTTCTGGTTGGTGTTGCCCCCACCAAAACATCCATGTACTCAATGCCACTGATAACAGTGGAAATCTGGAATACAGAGGAAATACTGTTTACTCTTGCCTTGTTCCTGAATGACAAAATTGATTAAGAATTGGGTTTGAGTACTGCTGCCTGAAGGAAAAAAAATCTTAGTTTAGTAGACCATCTGGTATAAGGAAAAATAAAATTATTTGGTATTATTACTTCATATTCAAGTGATTTTGTTCAACAAATCAGTTGCTATTTTTGCTTACTTCTGAAAGGAAAATGTAAAGCTGCTAGATTTATGTTAGATTTCTACTAGAAATCCTTCTTCGCTGCTAGGTTGATGTATGATGGGGGAGGGGTGGGAGTGGAGTAAATGCTCGCTGGGGTTCTGCTGATTTCTTTCATATTTTCCTTTGAATTTCTTCCAGCTGTTAACAATCCATCAGAAATGGAAACCCATAGAAGAGCTGGAAAATGTCAGAAAGCTTACGAAGTGACAAGTTTCTGTTGCCTCAAACAGGTACCCTATGAATCTAGTGGAATCACTTCTGCACAAACTTGACTACTGAAATCAGTGTGCGGAAATGCTTCTGCTACATTTTTAGGGTCTCCCTACATTTTTTGGACTCTGGATGAGGAGTTTCATGTTGCCTTAGAAGCTGGCATACAACATCCACACAGTCCAAAAATTTGTCTCAAATACTCATTTTCAGTAGACATTTGATGTGGACTATTCAGGTGGTCATTGTAGATGGAAAAAGCCTTCTCACTTTTTGCGCAGTTTTGGTTTTCTCAAAAATACATTAGTTTGGTAATTTTATATATTTTTAATAAAATACATTTTAGATTTTTACAACATTCCATGTAAATTCCAAAAATGGATATTACCCCAAAGCCCTTCTAAATTGGAATTCCTGGTCTGCTCCCTCCCTGTACGGTATTTCAGTGCTGTACGCAGCCCAAACAGTCACTGTAGCCTGAGGACGTCTTCATATGGCAACATGGTTATAAAGTATGCTTGCATTTGTTTTCTGTGTTAGATGTGAGGGCAATTTAAGTCAAAACTAATGTTATACTGCTAATACTAAAACTTATATGTGTGCTCACCTTAAACCACTGAGGAGTCCAGTGTTATTTAAGGGTATATTTGAGACTGCAGGATTAGAACATAACCATAAAGGGAATTGGAAAATACAACTTACATTGTATTTTAATATTGTTTGTGTTGAAATTTAGAAGAAGTTACTAGAATTAGGAAACTTACATTACGCAAAACTAATTACATTAACTTCTTTATGTACAAGGTCGCTCATGTGCAAGTTCAAATGCACCACATAGTTAATCGTATTTTTAAACATTTCTAGCTATGTGCTATTAGGTTCATCTGCTTTAACAAAGATAAAATAACAGCTTGACATTAGGAATGACCCTGTGACGAGGCAGTTCCTCTTTCAGCACCTGTGTGTTTTCTTATTCATTGGCCAGCAGTAGTGAGGCAGTATGTGCACCCACTGGTAGAACCGTTTTTTGTGGGTTTATTTTGTATGTGTCCCCTTCGAAGAAGTTTCACCATGTATTATACAGTTTCTTTTACGATGGATGCTCAGAACGCGTAGTAGTTTCTGCGAGGCAGAAAGCAAAAGTGAAACAACTCCTAACTGGAAAAAGTCCCCATAAGTGAGTAATAGTGCAGTGCTTGAGGTTACTCTACTGCAGCAAAGATGAAACTGAAGTTAGTAAAGCTGTTTCCCAAATTTTAAGGTAGCTTAGCTTCAGAAGCTTTATGTTTTCTTCAAATTTATTGATGCTGAGGAAAAAAGTTAAAATGTTATTTTGCGCCATATTTATGTGCAGATGCAGCATAAGTACTTGTTTATGAAGTCAGGATGACTCAGCAGCTTTTACATGTAAGAGTGAGAGGAACTCCAAGACTTCAGAACACATCCTTAGCTTTCATCTTAAGGAATGACATTACAAGATGTCATATAACCACAAAGATAACAAGATAGCATATAGCCACAAAAATCCAGTGCCCTGAGGAATAGAAGTTTTAAGTATTTTAATAGAAAAGTATTTTAAAATATTTTCTGGAAGTTATTCTGTATCTCTGTATTTTTTACTGGACTGTATCAAACCAAAAAAGTGCTTTGCTGTAAGTTGATGCATGAATTAAATGAGTTTGTTCTTCAGTAAATGCCTTGTATGGTCTGTAAATCACTTGTATAGTCTGTAAATACTATGACCTAAGTATCTGTCAACATCAGGAAACTCAGGGTAAGTAATTTTTATGTAATTTTTGTAATTAACTACTCTTCAGTGGTGTCTTCCAGTAGCGCATTAAGCAGTGTGACTGCCGTCACTCACAGGTTGCTTCTCTCATCCTCTGCTGAAGCATAATAGCGAAGGTAATGGAACGTTTTGCTTTGGTCGCTGTTCTATTTTTTTTATTAATATAGATTTGTGGGGAGGGTTTTCACATAATGTGAGAGATGAAAATATTTTTCATCACTTTAAAAATATTAGGAGTATTGTGAGAGATCTCAGACTGTTTTCCGTGTTCTGCGACTGTCCCTAAAAATCCCATCTCCTGCTCAGATGAGTAGAGCACACCAAGAGTAATTATGCTGTCTCCTCTGCAACTACCCAACACAAATCTATACTGCAGTACACAAGTCATTTCCTTGTTCTACAGATACCAGAGTTAAGACAGTAAAGATTTAATTGGCTGAATATTATGAGCTGACTTTTATGGGAACAGTAAGACTTCCATGCCCTGTGTTACACAAACCCATGACTTCATTCCATGGACAGCTTAGAGACTGCTGAAATAAATTTAACAATATTCTTCCTGCTCTACATTCAGTTCTCTCCATTTTGTCTCCTACTCTGTTCTGTTCTTGGGTTTGGTTTTCTTTTTAGACAATCACTGTCTTTACTCATCCTGTCTAGTACTTTTCCATGGAGCTGTATCCCTTCTATATTCATTACAAAGTTTAAATAAAATGTTCACTGGCTTGTTAAATTTTCAAATATAGATTAGAAACCATTAGAAATCTTTTTTAATGGCTCTAATCACCATTAGAATCTATGGTCATGCACTGCAGGTGGGTGATAAGTCGTCTCTTTGTAAATAGTTTTCTGGAAGAACAGAAGGTTGGTTTCTGCAGTATGTGTGCTGTAATTAAGTAATTACTTAATTTTTGTGGTTACAGTAGTATTTGGAGGCCTTAACCACAATGAGACAAGATCTGCAGTTACTTAAGAGTTGTGCTGAGTTTTTCATTTGGCTTTCTTTGCATATGATAGCCCCGGTGTCAGCATTTCTCTGTCTGATGTGCCCTACCTCCCGTTTCTCTGGGCTATTAGTATCGAATTATACCACCGAGTTACTTCACTGGCGCGTGTGGTTTCTGCAGAAAATAGTAACTTGACAGAGGGGCCTGATGCAGTCATTAAAGGAAATTGTTCACCCTGCCGTTGTCATCTGTCTCAGTGCAGAGGGTGGTTGTCCCTAGGACCAGCTGTAGAAAACAACAGTAATGGGAATGATTCACTGGATCTGGCCAATATTTGGTGTTGGACATTTGCCAAAAAAGCTTTCAGATTAAACAAACATGGCCAGGCTACTCAGCACAGTTTTAACTCGCTGCCCAAAGGCTTTGCTGTTCAGCACATCCCTGCCATACGACATCACCTGGCCGTGTAACTGCGATGACAGTCGGAAAGCGTTGGCGAGGAGGTGTGCTGCGGCACTGCCGTTGGACTGAGTAACTATTGACCTTCAGCTGCCGCTGTGAACAGAGAGCGGGCAGATTGTTTGCTGCAAGCTGTCTCCCATCATAAACCAGCCATCACTGCTGGCTGCAGCCTGCAGAGGAGTGGCACAGGGCAAGCAGACACCGGGGCAAAGAGCCCTTCCGTGGTGCCTCACCCCGATCAAAGATCCCCTTTACAGCACACCTCAGGGAGGCTACACCAACCCCATTTATGCTGTACCTTGACCCAACGGCCAAAGGATTTTGGTTTAATTAGCTTTTAGATAACCTTGTTATGTGTACATTCTGGCTGGAACTGCTCACGGGCAGGGAACACGCTTCCTTCTGTGGGTTCCTCAAGGGCCCTGCAGACCCTCTCAGTGCCCCTCGTACAACATGGCAAGCCCGAGGCCTGTGGCACGTCAGGCCATGATGAATGAAGAGCCCTGCACTCCCCTTACCGCCCACAGCTGTGAGGGAGCCTGGGGTGGTCACCCTCCTCTCCACAGACTCCTTGGAGGGAGCTGGGGGGTTTCCCTCAGCTCTGTTTCCCCCCGGCCAGCTGCCACCATGGCAGAGCCTGTAGCCTCAGTGGGGAGGAGGCCAAAAACCCAGGTACAAGGCACCAAAACTCCCGCTCTGGGATTTGTGTTGGCGTCTGATTCCAGGTGTGTGGTTAGAGGAGTGGAGCTCCCTTTCTGTGGTGGTGTGCTGCCTGGGTATTCAGCAGTGTGTGAGGTACGGGATTTGTGAGGCAAATGAGGGGGTTGTAGGAAACTGTATTTCCGGTGTTAGGGGATGGCAGAGCTTTAGTTGGCACAGAGCTGCGTGAGCAAGCAAGAATCCTAAATTTGTCTGGATATCATGATACAGGCCACATACTAGCTGATGCTGCCAGTCTAGAAAATTTAAAAACCCCTCCTCTGTTAGCAGTGGAAGCACGCACCAAAGATGGCTGCCAAGGAGCTGGCCCGGCAGGGCAGCAGCCAGCGCCAGGCTGTGTGTGGTGCCGGGCCTCCAGCCCCAGCTATGCCTTGGTGCGGGCTTGCAGGTCTGCGCCTGTCCCGGCCAATGCCTGGCCATGTGGAACATTCCCTAAAGAGTGTTCTGGTATAAATAATTTAGACTGCATGATGCAATGTTTTTAAGATAAAGCTAGCCATCTTTGTGACCTTGTTTACATAAGGTTTAAAAAGCGCTTGTGCGTGTCTGTTAAAATGCAGGTAAATGTGCTTCCAGTTTAACCACTTGCCAAGCAGCAGAAAACCAGTCCTCAGCTTGAAACATTCGATCTGGACTATTCCAGACTGGTGTTACTCATGATCTGTGTCTACACCCTCCTCTCTATTTTCGACTGAGACTCCTTCCTTCTTTTCCCCTGTTGGCACATCTTTTCTTGTTGCCAAATCTCTGTCTCGCCCACCAAAACAAACACATCAGAAAAACTTAAAGTTTTCTTGGCCTGATTTATTTCTACTGGTAATGCTGCTTATTAGTACACCTACACTGTGTTCTAAAAAGTTACACGTGTAAAATGATTGGATTGGAATATAATTAGGCTGGTATTTAAATATAAATAAAT
>NW_010260711.1:0-2930 GCF_000690775.1 Eurypyga helias
AGGATTGTATCCAGCACTCAAACTCACAGATTTTCAATGCTTAGAAAAAGCAGAATGCTCAGAAAAGTTTGAAAGCTATTTATTTATTTGTTTACTTATTTATTTTTGGTGCTCACATAATTAAACCTGCCATGATTACTTTTAATATGATGAATTACAAAGATAAAAGTGTAGTATGCTTTGCGCCCATTCATTTCACTTGCAAATGCAGCACAGATCTTCCTTATTGTCTGCGGTGCACTTTCATTAATATAATAGTATGTTTAGAAAGTGTGGAAATCAGTCATCTGAAGCCCGTAGAAATATGAACCAGTATACTGTGAACCATGTGGGCTTTCCTTTCCTGGTTTACTTTGCTTCTGAAACCAGAGCTGTAATGATAATAAAAGCTGGTTCTTTTGCCCTACTGTGTCCACAATTCAACTCTCATCAGTAGAGATCAGGAAATAAACTAGGCTGACTCTTCTCCCCAAAAAGGTCTTCTGATATTCTTTCTTTTTTAATGTCAATCTGTGCAGATTTTCTTCTGCAGAACATTGTCTTGGTTGCATCTTGACTGTGTCCTATCTTCTAATGACCCACATGTTCTTGTGTAAAAACAAACAAACAAACAAACAAATTAAACCAAACATGGCCATTTCAAATCCTCAGTTTAAAATGATTTCTTGGAACTGAACTTCTCCAGAACAAGTTAGACATCAGTTTCTAAACTGTTAGCTTCAGTGAAGATCACTCAGGGGTCTGGATATAAGCCTCTGTATCCAGTTGATTAAACACTGAACAGTCATGTTGAAGTAAGTAACTTAAATATAGATGTTTTCGTCTTTTACTCCAGTCACATGAATTCACCTAGGGCAGAGTTCTTAAACCTTTTCTGTAGTGCACAAGACAAGTTGTTAAGGATCATTTTAAGGACAGTCTCTCCTTTTGCAAGACTATATGGGCTACTTTTAAATTCTGATTATAATCACAACCACAGGATGTTCTGTGGGCAATTATTCTGCTTATATAAAATAAATGTGATTTAGCACTGGGAGAAGAGAAGGTATGCTGTACTTGCTGGCCAGCCTAAGTAACTTGATAATGTTTAGACTGGCTTGGTAGAAGTCAGTTTGAAACTCATATTCAAGCTCCTATTCACAGAGACAATGTTACAGAATTATTAAGTATTGGAGTGACCATCCAGAAACTAATGTGACTAACACTAACATTCTGGATGGCTTTGGGCAAGCCCCTTCACATCTGCCTCCCTTTTTCTGCTCATTGTCTCGGACAAGGACTGTATTACACAGCAGGGTCTTAAAATCAGTAGAGATTACTTGGCAACACTGTAAAATATTTTAAATGGTTTGGATTTCCAAACCACTGTTTCTTAGTAAGGAAGATAATGTTCATTTTGATGAAATATTGCTAATAATGTAGTATGTTGATTGGCTTTAAGGAGTGTAATTCCAGCAATTATTGAAGTTTTCTCCTATCCTATAGGATCCCCTTAGCTATAGGGAGTAGCTGAGAATTCAGTAACATATTCCATGACGCATAAAAAAAAAATATTCACCTGTATTATGGGCACCTGAGGTAGCCAATGGGGTTATATGATGCAAGAGTACTTTTCTGTTATGTTTTACCTTAGTTAGACACCTAGGCATAATCCTCTTAGTCATAAAGAAATAGAAGAAAACTAATGAAAATATAATGGACACAATCAGACTAAAATCAGCTAACAACTGTGAAGAAACTAAAATGCCAAATTTTATTCGTCTCTTGAAGATAAGTTGGATGCGTATCTCACCAACAACAGAAAGGAAACAAAGTTTCTCCATGACACCATCAACGCCTGTGACATCAACACTTCATCCTTTTCTTGTAAAAATGCACATTATCTATATCTCATAAATTTGGTAAATCTCTAATTAGGACAATGTTTCTTGTATGAGTGGAAGGTAGATGACAAAGACATTTGTTTTGTTGCTGTAGATGGACCAGAACAATACTTTATGAAAGTACTTGGTAGGTAATGGTAATTATGCTCCAGTGAAAAAAAGTATGCAAACAGTTAATGAATGCTTCCTACTTTTTTCCCTTTTTTTTTTTTTTCTCCTTTATTCTGTGATTTTTTTTTTTTAATGTGCTCTAAGCTGAAGGATGGGGAAGAAGGCATAGGTAGGATTAGTAGCTTTTGAAACCATTTGGTTATTACTTCATGAGTATGTTCATTTCCAGCTACTCTTAAGCCAGTTGTGGTAAAGCCTTAATTATAAAAAGGACATGTTCTTATTTCTGTAGCATAAATGTGCGTTTGAATATGATTTTTAAAATCAACATCCATAAAAACTTGATTTCTTGCTAGTGTCTTTTCATGTATAGTATAAACTAACCAAATAAACATGGGAATGTTATCAGTTTTGAGTAAGAGATATTAAAAATTAGAATACCATAAACTAGAGTGCATTCCCCTAGAGCTGTACCCTATAGCATACTCTCAGCCTTTGAGAATGACTCATTCTGACCCCTTGGTATTGAGCACCAGCTGAAAGCTGGTACAGACTGTGAACTCATCATTCTCTGTTTTCTCTGAAATCAAAATTAAAACAAAGGCTAAATGTATACTTAGCTAAGAAGCTCCTGCCAGAACAAGACCTAAAAAATTGCAAGGATCCCAAGGGATCAGCAGTACTCAACAGTGTCCAGTGGTATCTTGAGAAACATTTTTCTCCAGACACTTGCCCTTGCTCAGAGGTATCCCAAGGACAAAGAGAAGCCTGGTGACTTCCATTGCTTATTTTGAGGGCAATTTCTGACCTCTGACTTGTTATCTAAACTCTGAACTAATTCTAGAATTATATCCATGTACCCAGTATTAAGTATGAGGTTTAATACACCAGACCTAACGTGGTTTGATGACTCTTGTGCAAAGCCTTCGACACTGT
>NW_010260712.1:0-2266 GCF_000690775.1 Eurypyga helias
TGGTTTTAATCCGATTTGTATTAAAAAAGGGTAAGCAAGTGGAGTAAGGAGGAAGACAGAAAAACTTTTTTTTTGCCATGGAAATGGACCAGTACTTTTTATATCTTTGTAATTGGAGTGGCCTTAACTTGATGCTTAGGAGTAAGTTCTGCTGATTGAAGTTTCAGAAGTGTAAAGCTGCATTCACAGCTGATCCTTCCTCTCACACGGTATAAAGCATGAGATTTGATTGCCCTCATCTTTGCCCGCATCCCATTTTGCCACCTTTCTTCTCCCTCGCTCCATGTGTCCTAATGCTCTCAAAACCCCAGGTTTTTGTTCTGTGACCTGGGGCACAAAAATAGAAGTTTCGTGTGAGTGGAAAGGATTTAAGAGAGTAACAACTAAACTGCTTTAGGGAGACGTTCCTCTTCTTGTTCACCATCCCTCCTCCATCCTTTCTAACATGTACTCATTTTCCTTAAAATTTAATAGACAAGAAGCTTGTATCATTGTTCAGGGCTGAGACAAGAACAACCTGAGATTTAGATCCTTTTCTTTTTCCAGGATCTGCTGTGCCCATCACTTGAGCAATTCTGTTCATTTCCCCATGTAGATCCAATACATGTCTATAACGTATCACAGTCCTTCAACAGCTTGCCTTGCTTGTTGTGTCTCTGTTTCTAAATACCAAATTCCTAAACATTATAATCATATCCACTGGCAAAATGCCTTCAGGGACAGAGGTGAAGGGCGGGTCTTACCTCTAAGAAGTTTTAAAAAGAGGAAAAGAAATTGAAGATGTTTACCATCTTGTAAGTTTGATTAGATGGATTCAGGATCCTGTAGATTTTGCGTTTGTATTTAGACCCGTTTTTCTTGGCTCCTCTGCAGAGAACTTTCTAAGACCATGTCAAACAGTAGCATTTTGGTTTGACATTTTTCTTTGATATCAGCATAGTCTGGTAGTTTGAAGCACAGTTTTGGAATCGGGATAAATGATTGGCATTCTTAGCTGTCTGAGAAAAATTCAAGTAACTCCCTTAATCTCTCTTGGCCTCAGTTTCTCCCTGTATAAAACTATACTAATAATACTTAACTATCTTTGTAAAATGTTCCACAGCCGTCTGATGAAAGGAATTATTTTAAGTTCAAAGAGTTGTCTTAATGAAAGAATGAACTTGCTTATTCTTGAAGAAATACATTATATAAACATCAAAGAGCTGTTTGTACCAAGTGTTAGCCTGGTGCTCCTGTGTCTGTTAGCAATGTTTTCTCTTTCACTTCTCCATGAGAAGGAAAGCGTTGGGTGATCTGGATGCCATGTGATACAATTCCATCAATGTCAGTGTGTGCAGTAGAATGAGTACAGTGATTGGCATTGGCCATAATTTCCTATTGTGTCCAAAAATTAGCATGTCAGTGGATGCAAAGTGATGTGCAGTCCTTTGTAATCATTCTCCTTCCACTGCCCTGCCTGGCTGATTCCTCCAAAGAGCCAGTGCTGGAGAGCAGCTTGGGTTTTGCAGTTCAGGTTGTGATCCAGTGGGTTACTGGCTAGTTTTAAATATTATTTAGATATTATTTTATATATTTTAGATACTATTTTAGATATTTTTAGATAATGCCACTTGCAGTCATGTCCAAAAGTGGGAGGATCCTCATCTCGTGTTGGGGGACATTATCAAAATGTAGGGGTTGTTTCTTTAGAAGTTAATGCAAAAAGCTACCGATTTGGGTAATGATAGACAGTAGTTGACCACCAGCAAAAAGAGGTTAAGCAAGTGGAAAATATGATGTGTTCTTAAATGAATTAAGATTTTAATTTTTAAAAAACTTTTAAAACACATTTTACTTTTTTTTCTGCTCGAATTTTTCTACCTCTGGCTAGTCTCAGCTCAGCCACGTGAACTTGGTTATTCTCTGGCTCTTTTCTATTTGATAAACTCCAGAGTGGCACCAGTCTGCCCACTTCCTGCATTTACACAGTGCAGCAAGTTATGGATTAATGCCTCTTGTTGAAGAAGTGGTTTTTAAGAGGCAGTTGAAAGACGAGCAGGAAGATGAGGAATGAAGACGTCCTGAATTTGGAAGTTAATGTCTGGTTAATGGAGATGAACTTAAAAGGCACTGGCAGCGCAGCACCTTCTTTACCTATGGACGTCCCCAGGGTGCCATAGTTGCCTCAGAGCACGGAGTCTGCTCTGCTGTGAAAGTGGGCTGTGTCACTTCCCTGGTAGAATCATAGAATCATTTAGAATAGAAAAGACCTTTTAGATCATGAAGT
>NW_010260713.1:0-1575 GCF_000690775.1 Eurypyga helias
CGAGCCTGCGCCCCGGGCTCCATCCCCACCTCGTCCCTACAGCCGCAGGGCCACCGAGCACGGGGCAAGGCTCGTGCCCGAGCTGGCGACTATTGAGCAGCCTCCGGGGCAGTTTTGGCAGCACTGGGAGCCGGTGGCAGACGCCTGGCACGAGCTGAGAGGCAGTTTCTGGAGAGCCTGGGGCCGGAGGGAGAAAATCGTGCAAAACTTGGTGGATTGGGCTGGTTCCAAGCCAAAAAAAGCCAAATCAGGGTATGCAAAACCTGCTCAGAGCTGAACCAGAGCGGGGCTGGCCTGGAGGAGCATGGCTGGTTCCCAGGAGATTCCAGGAGGTCTCCAGACCTCACCCCTCCAGCCACAAGCTTTCTATGGCTGGGAGCTGACACAGGCTCGGCCTCCATGGATGCACTCCATCCCAGCAGTGCAGCCTCCATCCTGGCAGTGCAGGCAGTGCTACAGACGGGGCAGGAGGAATCCCTCCTGTGACAGGGCTTGGAAAGAGGTGGGAAATGAGCAGGATGGGACAGGAGCGTTCCATCTCCAAGCATTTAGGATGCAAGACACCCTCGGTTGGTACCCACTGGCGGGACAGTTGTGCCACAACAGCACACCATGTCCATGGGAAGGACAGCAGAGCGGGAGAGGGACAAAGGCAGGACACAGCCACCGGATTTAGCTTGTCTGGGCTGACCAAGCCAGTGCCACAGCCCTAGGACACTTCTTGTCACACTGTCCCACCAGGCAGGGCGGGCATCATCCTGCTGGGGGGGTGAGCCTGTCCCCCATCCAGCCCATTGCTTCCCACTTTGCATCTCTCACAACAATTCCCTAGGCACCCAGTGATGTTCCAGCTCCTCCTGTTTGGATAAAATATCTGTAATTACACGCATGCCTAATCTGAATTATTTCCAGAGTGCAATCCTAGTGCCTTGGACCCTTCCGAGCAACTTGGCAGGAGACTCCCTTGTCAGTGGGGAGAAGTTAGGCGGGGGCTCCTTGGGTGGGTGACCGGCATGGCCGTGGGGTGACCCCCATGGGGTCTAACAGCTCATTCCCAGCACCCTGTGATGGTCTTCCCTGGGGTCCAGCAGGTTCCCAAACGTACTTTAGCTGTCTGATCCCCTAGAGAGGAGTCGGGAGAGGGATTTCTACAGCTGCTCTTAGCGCTGCCACGATCATCCCCACTTTGAACCCAGGAGGGTGCGAGAAGTTAATTGATGTGCCCGAGGCCTCATTTGTAGCTGCAGAGATGATGGATGCTTTCCCAAAAGCGACGCTGCCGTCAGGAATTGTGGGGCTGGTGGAGAAGGTACAGAGTGAGTTTCCTTGGCCCGTGCTGGGGAAGACGTCAAATTTGATTCTCATCGTGGTCTCTTCTGGCCCCACGGTCGATGGGCTCAGAAGTGGGGTTGGCCAGGGAACAAGAACTGCTCCATCAAGTGTTCGAGGTTTCAAAACTTGGGTTTCTTCCAGCGTGCAGCCAAACCGAGCCCTTTTGAAAGTTTTCCACAGCGAGCCACCCCGACACCAGCACGTCCCAAAGACCTGGGGGCTGTGGGCAGAGCCCGCGCGGGC
>NW_010260714.1:0-1552 GCF_000690775.1 Eurypyga helias
TGCGGGTGCTTTGCAGAGCACCTTGGCAGAAGGCCGAGCCTTGGAGGGGTGACTTGGGCCCGGGAGGTGACGGAAGACGGGCTCTCGGCCCCGGAGGAAGGCGGCACTGGTGACCTGGGTAGCCACGTCTCGCCTGGTGACTTTGTGGGTGTACGGGGGTTCCCCCCGGGTGGATCGTTCTTGCTTTACGTGTCTCCGGGTGTGGGAAGCGAGCAGTACCTGCTGCTGCCGTCCGGATAATGAAGGACTGGGTTTTGTGGGTGCGTCAGCTGTAAAAATCACTGGAAAAGGGAATCCAAGCTTTGCTTGAAAAATAAAAAACACTCGCTTTTCCAGTAAAAGTGAAACCCTTTTGAATGCTGTTTTATTGTTTGAGGCCTTGATTTTAGGAGCACCTTTAATTTCTCTTTTTTCAGTCCAATTTAAGCATTAAATCCAGTCACGTGTCGTTCGCTCCCCCGGGTGTTGCTGGAAGCGCAGCCGGTCGCCCGTCGCCCGTGACGGATTTGGGGGGTTATCGATAACCCCTGAGCCACGAAAGCCCCGTGATCCCTATTTTTCTAGATTGCAAACGTGAGCTCCTTGCTTGGCCAGCAGGAACCAGGATGGGTTGGAATTGGGGAAGGAGTTTAAATTGGGATGCGGATGGGTGTCCTGGCGATAGCCACTATCTCAGTATATTTTAATTACTGTTAATTACTCTGTGCTGAGTTGCAGCGTGCATTTGGAATCCTTATTCCCCTTACCGAAGGGACATTCCCAAGTACCTAAATCCTAAGAATATAACCAGTCTTCAACTGGATTGTTCTTTCTTTTTTCCTTAAAGCGATGGATACTCGTTCTCAGGGATTCGGTGCCCTGATCCATGCTTTTCCTTCCCCTTGGCCAATGCCCTCTTGCTTCTTCTCCACATGGACACGTTCTCGTTGTAAAAAGTCGACCCCTTCTTCTGCCTGGGGCCGACTCGGCGCCTGTGTTGGGCCAAAACGCCCCGAAATGGGTTTAAAAACGCTTCAAACGGGTGAGCCGGGGTGGAAGGTTACTGGCAGCGCTTGGAATAGGGCGAGGTTGGACGGAGGGATCCCTGGGGGCCCCGGCGTTCCTGCTGTTGGGATGCACGTTTCCATGGCCCGTTCCCAGCCGTGCTCTGCGATCCCCCGCGCCTGCGCCAGGAGGTGGTTTCCGTGTCCCCGGTACAGCCGTAGCGCCCCGTCACCGCTTCCCGGAGGGCTGGGCACGAGCACGCGGAGGCGGTTTGCTGCTCCGGTGCCTCGTTTGACAGATAAATACTGGCCCATGCGGAATGTAACGGTTTTAATGCAGAATAATCTCTAACACGATAAAACGTGTGTTTGAAGAGGGATTGTTGGTGACGCAGCTTCCTCAGCGCAGTTCCATCTCTACCTCTTCTGGGCGTTAAGGGTTTGGGGCAGCCGACCCCTGGAAGCCCCGGGGGGGTGTTTTTTTGAGGTTGACATAAAAGCAGCCGGTGGTTTTGCAGCCTGAGGCCCAGCAGGAAAAGAAGCGGCTGCCGAAACCCGGGATCGAACCA
>NW_010260715.1:0-3541 GCF_000690775.1 Eurypyga helias
AAACAATTCTATGATTCTATGACTAAATCCAGTTTGTAATGCATGTGCTGGGTCTCAGCTGGGCTGGGGAAGGGGAGATGGACCCGAAACACAGAAATGCTGGAATCTTACTGGTAACAGGCCATCCTTGGGGGTGTTGAGGCTAAATGGGAATGCACAGGGTGGCATCTCCCAGCTATCACAGTGAGGGACCAGCAGTTCCAGCAGCATCCATGCAGCAAGGAAGAAAGGTAGCAGCTAATTCAAGGCTGTACGTGCACAGAACACATCAATGTGGCTTGAAAACTGCCTGGAAATTTAGTTTCCCAGCTTTTTTCGACCAGGATGGGCAGTCTCCAGAACCCGTTCTAGCAAGGCATGCTGGTGACAAGCTGCAGTGGCCCAGTTCATCTCCCGGACAGGCACTGTGTATCAGCTTGCTTGGGTTCAGCTCACGATTTTTTTATTGCTAGTAATCGGATGAGTTTCCCATTGCACCACCTGGCACAAGAGCAGCAGCCAGAAAGATCCCTGCATGGGAAGCTCTACAGAACGAGCTGTTCCCCACTGAGCAAAAAAAGGACTATTTTATCTGCTCAGTCAATCTGCAGTCTCTAAGCACATCTTAACCACATGAATGCATTAAAATATAGCTTCCATTAGCCACCCAAATAATTTTAATCAGAATAATAAGTATTTCTATTACCATGCCTTTGGTTTGGTGATGTAGCCCCTGTCAAACTTCAGTAAGGATGTAATCGTTCTAGCCTGTAATCCAAAGTTTTTCTGGAATATCTCATTTTATTTTCCTTTCTAACCAGCAGGCACAGTCACACTGCTTTTTCCTAGCTTGTACGGAGATCCTACTGCTGTGTTTGCAGTGTATTTCATTCACATGTGCTTCTCAGGCTGTGTTTTTTCTTGCTTGTGATCGTCCAGGTCTCTGGCTCTTGCTGTGCCAACAATCCCTCTGCAGTCAGGAATGCTGCAAGTGCTTAACCAGGTCTTCCCTTCTTGTCATGTATGCTCCTTGGGATTCTTCAGTCACTGTATTCAAGTGATTCTCCTGCAAGAAGGACCTCATCCAGCCTCCAAGGCCTCTCCCAGCACCCCTGGAGTGGCAAGCACAGGACAGGAGACCTTTCTAGTTGCAACACAGCTGGGTCATCTGCTCTCTCAAAGGCTAGTTTCATCCCAAGCAAAGCTGAAGCCCTTCTGGAAGCAGAGATGCTAATAGTCTCTGGCATCTGGAGACAATCCTTTGGGACTGAGCCACAAGCCCTGACACCTCGTGATCGGTCTTCAGCCACACTCAGCAGACAAACCCTGCAGACTTTGTGCCAGCTGAGACGCGATGGCCGAGTCACTGACAGGACCTGCTGGAAAGGGCAGGTGACGACCAGTGGTTTCTGGTTTGCCTCCATGCAAAAATGGGGAGGCAGCAACAGAAGCAGCCATGGGCCACGAAAGGAGATGGACCTCTGGATCTCAACACTTGCCACCGGCACTGCTGGGAGACCTCACTGGGCATTGGTCCCTGTGGGCACAGAGCTGAGTGAAGGAAGCTGTGACCCTTCCCTTGATGCACTCAGAATTAGGGTACCCTGTTGTGAGAGCCAGGAAGGGCAGCTCGATATACCAGCAGGCTGGCTGGAAATAGGTGCTGCTGTTGAAGCAGAAAACAACTGTGTTTTACGATTGCTGGTCAGGTCAGGATGGGGTGTGTCCTGCTGGGGCATGTCCTGCTGGGCATTTCTTCTCCTGGGTGGAAGGAGGTTGTAGGCCACTGAGGAGAGTCCCAATGCCCCCATCACACTCATGTCTCCTGAAGCAGGTATCAGACCTGGATGACTGTGGCTGGAGGATGCTCTGCAGCAGAGGTGTCTGGCAGGATGGTGCTCGGCAGGCAGAGTCCAGCATCTCCTTATGTAACACAGTGCAAATCCATGCCTCAGTTTCCCCTACTAGCAGGAGACTCAGCAGCAGATTTGAGCAGCCTAAAATCAATAGTTTCCTGTGGGAACTTTGCCCATCAGTGAGGGGGGCAGGGCAGCCATGGTGTTTCCAGGGGCTCAGCTGGTGCTGCGATTGGAGCAAGCTGTTGGGGACTGCAAGAGACCAAGCTATTTCCAAATAAACCTGGAAAACCTGGACAACCCTTGGTGCACATTCCTATGGGAGCATTGCTGAGGGCTCCAGCTGGGAGGATTTAGAATCATAGAATCACAGAATGGATTTGGGCGTGGGTGACACACCCAAGAGCCACAAGCATGACTGACTCATGGTCATGGCCCGGCCCTGCTCCTTGCAGATGCCCATCTCACGCAGGCTGTGTGATACGCACCAAGAGCCACAAGCATGACTGACTCATGGTCACGGCCCGGCCCTGATCCTTGCAGATGCCCATCTCCAGCAGGCTGTGTGATACGCACCCCTCTGCTGCCTTCGGCATGGCCCTGGGGCTGCTCGAGGAATGACCAGAAAAGCCTTTTCTCCTGGGCTGAGCAGACAGGCTCTCTGATGGGATCAGGGGAAGCCGTGCTTGCATCTCTAATCTTTCTGCCAAACTGGAAAAATACAGCCCTTTGAAAATTTCATGAGGGTGCAGAGAACTGCCTGTCTCTCACCACCACGCGCTTTTGAAAGCCATTTAACTGTGACTGCAGTGACAAATATCAGCAGGAGACTCACGCTGGGGGGAGAGGGCACCGGAATTAAAGGATGAAATATTTATTTGAGAGTTTGGCAGCACTGGGAGGACGACACATGTGAGAGGCATCTTGGGGTGGACAGCGCTGAAAGCCACAAATGAGCCCATCCGGCTATAAACCATCACAATATGTCCCCTCCCTCCCCACCTCCCACCCCTTCCAGGATCGTTGCCAACCTCGGAAGGTACAAAGAGGGTTAAACATCCAGGAATGGCCCAAAGCTGTGGACAATCAGATAGAAGTGGGGTGCCTGAGACAGGATGGAGGAAGGGGAATGATAGTCCCACCTTAGCTTTAAACACAAGCTATAAACCCTCCGACGGATGGACATTGTGTCATGCCCATGAGGGTAGAGTAGGAATTGGGAGGTCCTGGCTCAGTCTGTGGGGCTAGCTCAGGTCCTGCATGGAGGGTCAGGATCATGAGCCTCCCTCCCTCCCTGGGTTCAGGCTCCAGACAGCAGTTTTTCACCTTTGCCAGCTCTCGGTGTGCTGGCAACGTAGCACAGGATAGCTGGGACCCCTGAGCTTTGGCCCTGGGTGGGAGAGCTGAGGCTGAGAAGCGACTCCAGGCCTGGAGGCAACTTCTGTGGTAGGTTTTGTGTCTTAATCAAATAAATAAGCTAAATTAAATTCCATCTCTCTGTGCTGGAGAGGATCCTATGAGTCTCCCAGTCTGGGATGTCCCACAGCATCAGGAGTTCCCATCCTCAGGGTCCCACTTTGCCTCTCCCAGCACTGACAGGTGCCAGGATAACATCAAGGGTTAATGCTGGATTATCTCAAGAGGCTACAGCCTTGTCAAAAGCACAGGATTGGCAGGGGCATTAATTTTGGAATTAATTCTGAAAT
>NW_010260715.1:3561-22349 GCF_000690775.1 Eurypyga helias
CCTGTAATTATTATTTATGTGCATGGTGCTTACCAAATTACAGTGCTCTCCAAGGCTCTGTGTGATGAGCAAATTAATTCTGCAACAGAAGAGCTTGACCAGAAAGAGATGTTTGTGTCTGAATTTCACTCGTAAACATTGATGTATGAAATGAAATTCAGATTTAATTGGCCCTCCCTCCTGCTGTGAAGCACATTACGTTTTTATTCTGTGTTGGCTCAGCTGGTGAGAGGGAGCATCATGGAAAACTTGGAGGAGTTTCTCTAGCCCTGATGGGCTTGTGTGGGAGACACACATGGGGTGCTCCTCACCCCCCTTTAATGAGACAGTGTTGATAACTTCATGGACAGCCTGCATCCCACCTCCATGCTGTGGGCATGGGGACTTGGGGCACAGAGGGGGACAAAAAGCCACCAGCTGCCCGAGGTGCCTCTTGGATGCCGAACCCACTGCAGCCTGAGGATGCTCCTGGGGAAAGTAGGGAGGGGCCATGCTGTGGTTGTCTTTTCCAAAAGATAAAAATGCCCCAAAAGTCCTTGTGAGAGGAACTGAAGTAATTTTAATCAAACAAGGACGAGAACACACACACCTCTCCAGCTACGGAAAACAAAGTCATGTCAGTTGGAGCAGACCACTGAGAGGAGAAGGAAAACACAGTGATGTGAACACAGATGTTTTTGTTTGTGTTTCTTTCTTTGGTTTTTCAATTTCCATCTTCTTTTCCACCAAAAGTGATCCTGCTTTAGAAAAATCCAAATTGAACATGTAGTGCACCGCGTTTTGGTAACATCACTTGTATGTACAATGAAAGAAGCTCCCTGGGGCATCGCCCCTTCTCCGTAGCAAGCAGATCTTTATTAACTCCTGCCAAAGTACCTGGCAGAGAAATCAAACTGACCAATGGTGGGGACACACAAGTCTACTCCTTGTAGGGCACCAGCCCTTCCAAAAGCATCTGTAAAGCTGGGAGCTGCCAGTTTTCACCTTGCATAACTCTGGGGGTCTTTTTCTCACCCATATATTGGACAAGGGGCAGTTTCTGGGACTGTTGGTGATGGACAAGCTTGTACAAGGACAAAAACCTGCCCCATGTGCAGGACACGGTCCTTGTGCTGACTCCACCATACTGGGAGCTGTTGCTGCTCTCAGCACCTTACTGGAGGCAATGGGATATTTCTGGTTTTGGCTGCACAGTAGACATGCAGGTGGGAAATCTCAGTGGGAGGGAAATGGGAGGAATTTGCTTCAAACCACTGAACTCCTTGAACATTTAAAGAAAGAACCTGGAGGTTTTAGCATGTGCCTTGCTCTAAAGAAAAAAAAAAAAAAGGTATTCCTTTCTGGTTGTGTGTCCTGAGGAAATCACAGACCACCACAATTTTAGAGATGCTTAAATCTCCCCAGAGTGGGAAATACTTTTGACTGTCCTTTATAGTGGGGAAACTGAGGCATGGAAGTGTGAAGGGACTCATACCAAACCTTGCAGGGCCCCAATGACAAAATCCCTGGGGTGCCAAGAGCAGGCTTGGCCCATAACCCCTCTGGCACCCTCCCCCTGCCTGAGCATCCCCAGACCTCATACAGGGTGGGGCAAGTGGCTCCCAGGAGGTCAGGGCAAAACCCTTCACCTTACATGGACCTCTGTGCTCAGCTGCTCTCAGTGACCACATGAAACGGGGCAGTGGAGGTGGATGAGGGACTTGGTGGGACCTGGGAACCTCATGTGAGATAGTCTGTGGTCCCCGGCATGGGGAGGGAGGCTGCCGCTCCTCCAAGGCACTTAACCCAGCATGGGCATGATCTGGCCCCATCCCCTGTGTAAGAGCAAGGAGCAGCTTTGGCACTGAGCCTGCTTGCACGGGTAAAATTGGGGCAGGGAGGAGGGGAGCAAATCCACGGCATCTCCTCACGGTAGCTGCCTTTGGGGAGCTGAGCCACTGCTTTGCTGCAGCTCTCCCTCACCCTTCTACCCCCAAACAGGGGCACAGAGCCAACCTGAAGTCCAGGGGCTTTGCAAAGACCTGTAGACCTAGGTGGGGTGGGCTGGACCACAGGATTCACTAAACCTTGTGCCTCCCTTCAGACCAAGCTCCCTCAATGTGGCTGTTCAGAGCCCCTGGGTCTCATTCCCACCCCATTGCTCTGCCTCACATCCTCAGTGTCAAGACGAGAAATGACCAGGTCGGACCATGCAGCAGTTACAGGACCTCCTTGGGACCTGGCAAGGGGAAGGGCTCAAATAACCCCAGTGGTACAAAACCAAAGTCAGTGTCTGCATTCAGTTCAGGGCTCTCCATCCATCCCCCATCAACCCAGAGCGCTTTGGCCCCCACAGAGGGTTTTGGGCCTCCCTGAGCAGCATCCCAGCACGCAGTCACTGGAAGGCTGACACAGCTTCACAAGGAATTAGCCCCATAAGCTGTCCCAAAAATGTCCTGGTGTCCTGTCACCTCAAAGCAGTGACAAACTCGAGAGAGGCAGCAATGGGACATGGGGCATTGTGCCCAGGATGAAAGTAGGCAGGAAGGTTGCTGTAGCCTCTCCAGCCTCCTCTGGCTCCTTCTGCCACCCCAGCAAGTCATACCACAGCCAGGGAGTCAACAAAGCAGCATCTCAGCTGTCCTATCCTACAGCTCTGCCCCAGCAAGCAGGACAGAAGCTTCTGTAGGGTTTCCCATAGCTGCAGCAAGTTTGTGCGTCCTCTGCAAGACTGGTGGGTGCAGGCAGGACCCGGCTCCTGTGCTGTGCCATGTCAGGCGTCCTACACCACAGCTACACCAGCTCCCCCATCCCGTAGGGCAGCTCGCTCCTGGCTCAGACAGCCGTGGACTGTTTGATGCTGTGGAAGCTGACGCGAGTCGGGGAGGTGGGGATGGACATGGCCGGAGCCACACGGGCGCGGATGGAGTGCTTGTCCTGCCATCGGTGCCACCGCTTCCGTACAGCTGACCGGACCTGGGGGTGTGAGACAGAGGGGGGGATGTTTAGTCACCTCACAGCTTTCTGAAGTTGTCCAGAGGCACCAGCCATCCTCATCCTCAGTCTTTCAACGAAAAAATGGTACTGAAATCCTGCTCAGCTCCCTGAGGGCAGGGACGGACCTGGGAGCCCTTGTCACCTCTGAGGGCCTTGTTTCATGTGGTGCCAGTGAAATGCAGCCCTTGCAGCTGTGAAGAGAGATGAACTCAACTGATGGTACCTCTGAGCGCAAAATGGAAACAGGAGGGAGAAATAAATCTGGGCAGGGGCTCTGCAGGACAGCTGCCATCTCACATGCTGCATTGGATGCTGCAAGGGGCTGGTGTGAGCAACAGATGGGGAGGTTATATGGCTTGTCTGGTTCATGCTAGTGGCATTTCTTCAACATTAATTCTGCCCTGCAACAGCCTAAGTGGCAGGTAAATAGTGAATAAATGTCTTTTCATTGACTGCAGCATGGGATGGCCCTAGGAGACTGGCACACAGACAGCTGAGATGGGGTGGCTGGGTGAACACCGAAATCCCCAGCCAGCCCAGCTGCAATCCAGAGATGAAGGACCATGAATTGCATGGTGTGATATGCTCCTGGTTCACCAGCTATCCCTGGTCCAGTCCCTTTTCTTCCTGCGTCTAATATTTACAATTTGGTAATGAAGCAATCTTGTCTGTGACAAAGGTGCAGAAGAACTTGGGAGGAGGCAAACAAATGATCAGCCCCAGGATCGGCCTCTAATCTCACCTCCTTTGCTTTCAGCTGTCTGTTTTGGTTCAGAGCCCAGGAGATGTCTCCCATCCTTGTGCTGGGTACCCATGCATGTTTGGGGATCACACTGGGGAGGGATTTCCCAGGGATGGAGGGACCCTGGGCCTTCCTGCTGCACCAAATCACAGGTGCCCCCCAAAGCATCTGTTCTCAGAGGTAGATTTTACTCCTCCAAATGTGGAGACTGGCCACAGCCATTCCCACCTGGGCACAGCCTGTGACTGTGGATCTGCCTGGAGCCGGAGGTAATGCACTGACTATACGGCAAATGCCTTCAGCTGGGGCACCGGGTGCCAGCACCCTCTGAGTCCTGTGCAGGGCAGACCCTCGGGCTGAGGGTCTTGTGTCTGCTTGCAAGGAAGGATGCAGGCCCCCAACAAGCACCTCTAGCCCCTGGTGCTCACCTCGCTGTTCAAGAAGCAGTAGAAGACGGAGACAAAGAAGCCCTGGAAGGAGACAAGCAGCAGAGTCACTGCAGAGCAACCACCCCCAGGCTCAGGAGCTTTGGAGCAACCCTGGGATTTGGGGATGTCTGTTTTTGGGATGGGCAGAAGCAGGGTGAGGCATCAGCCACAGGACAGGCTCCTCCACATCCCTTGGTGGGGGGACTGGGATGGAAGCTAGTGCCAAGGACCATACCTGGAAGGACTCCAGAAAGGAATTGAAGTAGATGAAGACGATCCTGGAGATCTCATCCTCCCCTGGGTTGACAAAGAACAGCATGTAGGTGATTCCCAGCAAGGGCAGCAACACCAGCGTGGCCTTGACTGCTTTCCTGGAGAGAAAACATGGACTTGAGCTGCTGCTGTGCAGCCACGGGCACTGGGACTCTCCCTATCCCACTCCCAGCACCAGCATGGCAGGGACTGATCTGGACAAACCAGTAACTGAGGAGGATGGAGCAGAGTTGAACAGTTTCCCAATGCCATCCCTGAGTGAGAGGGGTGGTCTGAGCACTGGGCACCTTCTGTAGTTTCTCCATCCAGAAAAGGGCAGTGGATAGTGGAGGTCTGACGTTGAGCTGGCATGAAATGATTATTTGGCTGATCTAGGGCTCGATTAAAAAGACATTAGGAAGGGTGAAATAATTCACACCCTTCAGCATGGGTTTATGAAAAATGTACCTCAGCTAATTAATTTGATATCTTCTTGATGAGATTACAAGTGATGTTTCTGAAAAGTAATAGTGCTGATGCAAGAGAGTGCTGGAAGGATCGGGGCTTGGTGCCTCACTCATTTGGATTAGGGGACAAGAACAATGCCAAGTCAACATTTTTGCTTAAAGATCCTGTTAATGGACAGATTCCAACATTAGCTGAACACAGGAAAAGTCATCCCTGGCAGGTGTGGACTGGGCACAGACACTGGGCCTGGGACCTGTGCTGCATCGCTGACCTGGAGAGCCACAGCCACTGACACAAACTGGGAGATGGCACAGAGCAGCTGGAAACAATGGAGGAAATGAGCACCTTCAGGGAGCATGGGACAGCACATGGACCAGTGTGGCTTCCCCAGGGGGTGATGCAGCTATGGTAGTGGGGGAATCCATCAGGTTTTTACCAAAAGCCATTGACTAAGGTGAGCAGGAACCCTCAGGGCGGTCCCTTGCCTGGTTTAAGAAAGGCTACACAGTTTATAACCTACCGAACACTCCAAGTTTTCCCATCCGACAAAATGTTTCTGGGACGTGAAAACATTCTTCTGCCCAAAACCAAAAAACCTTCCCTGCCAAAAATCAGGAAAATACTGGAAAAACAAAAGTCTCTCAGAATTGCTGACTGAGGCCAACCAGCCTGTTTCAATAACCTTCATCTTTGCTCACCCCAAGCTGAATCGTTCCTCCCAGCTCAATACCTGGGGATGAGGAAAGATGGCATTTCCCAATGACAGCATCTGACTTTTTCCATTCTCAGCTGGAAAAGCCACCCTCCAAAACTGTTTCTCTTGACTCAGAACACAGTGAGATTCCCTGATTCCTGCCCAAAAAATGATCCAGAGAGAAGCACTGATGAAGATCAAGGTGTTGTCTCCTGTTCCAGGTACTCTGGAAAGCGGCTGTGACCGTGCACTTCCCAAGTTGTCTGCAATATATTCCACAGCCGGGAAGGGTTAAACCTTCCTGCCATGTGCTGCTGAGAGCTGCCTTCTCCTTTCAGCTTCATGGGGAGGTGTTTGGGGTGGCATCAATTAATTTCTCCTTTCTCGCCCTCTGCTTTGCTATCATGCGGCGATTTAATTCTCACCTCCATGCCAGGATTTGCAGCTCCGAGCCCAGCGAGCTGACCTGGTCCTACCGGAAAACGCTTTTGTGAAGAGACTCAGCTCCCAGCGCTCCCTTCAAAGGCAGATCCAGCTCTCCACACTCTCCAACACAAAGTTCTCCTTAGACGTGATTTTTGAACAACCCCAGGTGCAAAAACCATTTGAGGTGCTCCTAGATGTCTCTCCACACTCACATCCCCATGATACTTGGCTGTTGTTCCTATGCCCCTAATCAGTTTCTAGGTTTCTGCTTTCTGCAGGGTTGCTCACGCTCTTACCTGTACTGGATTGTCTCTGATGTGGTTGAAGCTCGGAGCTTCGTCATGAGGATTCGGACAATGTTGAATAGAAAGATGAAGTTGATCTGGAAGGAAGAGGGCACCTGGTTAGTGTCTGCTCCCCAGTGTTTCCTCAGCAGAGATAATGGGCCATGCCAGGGTAAATGGGAATGGTTCCTCTCAGTCTGATCTGTCACCTTCCATGCAGTGGAGCAGGACATCTGCATTTATAATTTTTAAATCATTTTAGCAATAACATTTAGGCATTTCTTCAAGGGAGTGGGGCAGCAGGGCACACCAGGAGATAAGTAAGGAAGGGCAAGTGTTAGAGAAAGGGCTGAAGGTGAAAAAGTTGGAGGAGGGGGAGGAATATAAGGCAGCCGAAGGGATTTTGGGAGAGTTGCTGTCATCACAGCAAGGAGCCGCTTGGCCAAACCGTTAACGAGGGCACGGGAAGATGGGCCTGGGAGCTGAGCACAATTGACACAAATTAGAAGTGGCCTGGCTACCTGATGGGCTGGGAAATGAGAAGCCAGCTCAATTATTCAGTGAGGCTGGTTGGTGCCTTTGATTAATCCTGCCTTGCGTTTTCTCAGCGTTGGGCAAGGGCAGAGGAGGTGCTGTGGGACCTTGTGCGTGGCTTCCCCCACAAACAAGTTGGATCCCTAACACTGCTGCCTGTGACATACCACCACTGCCCCTCTTTGTGCCCTCCAAAAAAGGGCAAAGCCTCAGCAAATTGTGTTCCTTATGACCCCTGGTTCGAGCATCACTGCTCAGCCAAGGGCAGGGAGCAAAGTGATATGGATCAGGGAACAGAGCTGAGGTCCCCAGGCTGCTGTGCATGCTTGGCAAAGCACCCACCTGCACCCAAAGAATGTCAGGACAGGGATGGAGGACTTAGTGATGCACGTGGGAGTCTGCTGCTGGCAGCATCCCTACCAGAGTGAGGACTCACGGCTCCCTTTCTAGCCCCTCCCAAGCCAGCATAATCCACGCACGCTATTCCTCGTTGTGGGTTAGGTGCCCAGTTTCGCTCAAGGTGCAGTTTGGGTGAGGGGAGCTGGGCTTGCAGGGCAAGCAGCCTTGCTGCTGTGGGGCAATACAGCGGGGCAATGCTGAAGGAGGGGCAAGACCCTGTCCAGGAACAGTCTTCTCCCACGCATGGATGGGAAGGACTCTGTATTTAGCAAGCGAAGCCGCTTTGCCCTTACCAGAAGCACCAGGATCATGGGACCTTGGTAAATGTAGTCGGTATAAACTCCTGCTCGTTTCCCAAACCAGCACCTGCAAGGCAAGGACAAGCAGTGTCAGGGACAAGCCTGCAGCGTGAGTGACCTGGACTTACTCATGTCCTCACACAATCTTTGTCAGTCACTCTCCATAGGGTGAAAGAACCACAATTTCAGCGGCCACTATTGCATGGGGACTTGTGGGGGTGTTTATGGACCCTGTACCGATGTGGGAACTGTTTACTGTAGGACAAGCAGGGTCAACCTGACATGCACACAGGTCCAGGTTGGCTCTGTCCCCAGCAAACCCTGCACGAGCTCACACAGGTGGCCCCATGTCCTGAGAGCACCTTGCTGGGTGTTAACTCAGTGCTGTGCCTGCGTGTGTAGCACAGGGCTGCTGAAGTCAAGGGGCAGAACTAGCACGGAAACCCAGGACAAGCTGCCGTTCATCTACAGAGGCTCCTTTTAACTCCACTTCCCACATGATGAACTCCCAGGTGCCTGTTAAGCCCTCCATTAGCAAGTCTCTGTGAAAATGGCTCAGATGGTGGTAGTTTATATCTCTGCTAGTAGATTAAATCCCAGCTCCGTTTAGCAAACATGTTGTAGGGGCTCTGGCTTAATCTTGCCTTTTCCCCCTTAAAAATCTCATTTGCCCTTTGAAGAGAAAAATGCGGCAGCAGGCGGCTGCAGGCAGGGCTCCTGTGGCAGAAAGCCTCCAGGTGGGATAAAAGAAAGAAGGGAAGAGCATTCTTTTTCTTCCTCCCACCCTTTCCATGTACCCTGCCTCGTGTCAGCCCCTCCAGGAAGGATCCATGCCTGCCACAGCCTCTGGCACAACTGACCTCCAGGGAATCAGAATAGAAAGGAGAATAGGGGATGAGAGTAATCAGGCTCACTTCTCGTTGTCGTAGTACAGCTTCCCAATGGCCCAGGCGACGATGATGGGAAAGGGGATACCTGCAGGTGAACACACAGATGAGTCCAGGGGTACAATTTTGCCACAAAATTATGCTGTAACAGGGATTTTCCACATAGGCTAAACCACCATGTGAGATGATATGGCCATGCAAATGGCCTCCTGCTCCTGGCAGCCTTTTTGCAGCTATTTGGGTGCAAGAAGAGCTGGAACAGAGGATGCAAGTGGGCATCACCCATCACTAAAACCCTGGGTACCCGGTGGGTGAAGGGGAAATCCTGGTGCTTACACCAGCCGATGCAGATGAACATCCACTTGCGGAGCTTGTCCGTGGAGTAGGTGAGCACGATGGCCGTGTGCAGGTAGCAGCCCTCGCCGAACATCCAGAAAAAGTTGGTGACGTGGAAGTAATTGTAGGCAGCAGTGACCAAGCGGCACCAGACCTGCCAAGGAGGAGACATGGAGGGTGAAGAGCAGAGCTCTGCGTTACAGTGGTGAAACTCATACACAAGCAACACACCCCGGCAGAGCAATTGAACCCATGTTTCTCATTAAGTCTGGGTTGTCTTCCAAGCACCAGGCAGCCCTATTTGGCCTCTCAAGCTGCTTTTCTGGCCTCATCTTTAGGATCCTCAAGCTCCCCATGCACCCCATGTGCTCAGGGCTAGGCTCATACTGGCTGCTCAACAGAGCTGCACCTACCACGTTGCTCTCATGCACCTCTGGGTTCATCGTGAGCTGCACCACAAACCACGTGGCGTTGCGTAGGATGAAGGCTGTTATCAGGTTCCAGTGGATGATGTTCCGCAGGCACCGGATGCTCCTGGAGAGGGAGGGACAAGGGACCATAAGAACATGGTGGGTGTCTGGGGGCTGGTCATGTGTAAACTGGGGTACAGGGCTATTTGTGGAGCTGAATGTCTTTATTGGATCCCAAGGGCGAGCTTCTAGGGCCATGCCCTGGGTGAGGCGGGCTTGATGAAGACCAAAAGGTGGAAGGCACCAAGATGGACCCCCTGCCTCCATAAAAAAAGCAGCAGGAGGAAAATAATCCTTAGATTATTAATAATAATTAATAATCCTGAGATAGGCATGATCCCTCCAGACTGGAGAGCAATGGCCATGGGGATGATATGGCAGAACGCAGGGGCTGGGTCTGTCCCCAGCCCCAGGGCTGTGGGGTGACCTCCTTGGGCTCGTCTCCCCAGCAGGACCATGGCAACAGGTTGGGTCACTCACCGCAGGCGCATGAAGAGGACGAAGGCCACGAGAAGGGCCCCCAGCGAGACACAGTGCCCCAGGTAGTTGATGATGACGGCGATGTGGTAGTGCAGCTTGCTCTTCTTCTGGTGAGGGGGAGATGGGGAGGGGATCAGCAGCAGCCCTGGGTACCACCACAAACCCACCTCCTCCACTAAGGTGCATCACCATCACCCCCAAGAGCTGCACCCCAAATTTGGGGCCCTTTTACATAAGGCAACTGGAGCCCATCTGGTGCAGGACAGGAGAGATGGGGCTGGAAGGGGACAGGGCTGGTTGGACGGGACTTTTGTAGACAGGAGGAGCACCAACCTGGCCCTGGAAAGGGCTCAGGCATTTCACATCCTATCCATACCAGGGCACCTCACGGTTGCTGCCGCTACAACACCCCAGCTCAGCACTGGGACATCCCCAACTCGTGTCTGGGGAAATCCTGCTGTAACTCAGCTGAGCTCCCTGACAACATGCCATCTGATGTCTCAGTTGCCCTGGGGCAGCTGAAAGGCTAGGATGAATTTGGGCAGAGGTGCAAGGGATCTCAGGAAGGTGTGAGTGATAATTAAATTAATTGATCACTCCTGCTGTGAGGCACTCACCCAACCTGTGAATTAGCAATTAACTGAGTGAGAAAACCATTCCTGGCAAGAGATATCAGCATCTTAAATACCAGAGGTGGTATCAACTGCAAATGAACAGCGTGTATCTCTTCTCCTCTGTTCTGAGGGGAGGCTTGACCTACTCAGGGGGCTGTAATTCTTGGTCCCCAGTTTTTTACTCCTTTCAGCTTCCCAAACATCTCCTTTCATTGCCAGTGGGGAGGGACAGGGTTTACAGTGAGTGCTTGTGTCAAGAGGGAGCTGGAGGAGGGTGATGGGGCTGGAGGGCATACTGAGCTGCATCCAGCAGCCCTGGGGCCAGGAGACCTCACACTGCAAATCCTCGTGGATTTTTAACAGGGAAGGAAACAGGCGTGGCTTTATTTTTGGCAGGGAATGAAAATGCATATCAAGAATGGGGTCATATATGCTGCCTGGCCAGGCCACAGCTCCCTTAGGCCGTTCCTGACCTGGATGCTGTTGCCCTTCAAAATTCCATTGTCTGTCCCTCACCCTCATACCAAGAGCCCCGCCAAGGGGGCTACTGGGGTCCTACCTCTTCGCTGAGGATCTCCTGGCACTGGGAATAGTTGACCCGTGCTGCCCAGCTCCCGTTAGCCAGGCATTCCCTGTAGCCATTATCTGAAAGAGAGGGTGCACATCGAAGGGTTAATGGTGTGTGGGGATGGGCATAACGATGTGACCTGATGACACTAATGCAGGGGTCGCTGACTTCAAGCCAGTGACATCCTTTGCTCTGAAGCCAGCTCAGATGCTGCCTTGGTTGCAATTGCAGAACCAAAATCCCTGGAATATGTCAGACCCCCTCAAGGGCTTTGGGTCTGCACCAGCTCTGCCCTTCGGCACTGGGAGACCCCGACACCTCCCACCACTGAGATGCAGTGGGAACAGCACAAGTTCAGGTCTCCTGTTCCCCTCCTCTATGCTGTTTGCTTGAGCAATCACGTGCCATCCTGCAAGCACTGCTGCAACGGCACCGTGAAGTTTTCACTTCGCTCCCTGCATTAGGAGCTTTTTTTGCCTCCCAGCAAGGATGGCGAGCAGCAAGGCTAATTGGGAAGGAACGGCTGGAACAGCCCCAGAGCAACCTCTGATCAGCGCCAGCAGCGGGGTGATGCCATCACTGGAATGGTACTGGGCTTCTGTTATTAGCAGGAGAGGGCTTATCATCATCAGGGCGATGGAATGGGACAGGGATGGGAATGGCTTTTAGGCAGGCACAATTATGGATTAATGCAAAGAGACTCCTGCAACGGCATGAGAAGCACCACAAAGCGGGAGCCGTATGCATGCGATCTTCCACTGCTTCCAGAAACTTGTGGGATGGAAAAATCAATGTTTTCTGCAGGCAGCAAGATGTTGCTTTTATCAAAAGCAGCACTTGGTGGTCAGAAACTCAACCGTGTGCTAGGAATGGCTTTGGGCAATTTTCAAGTGCCTTCACTTCATCCCCGGTCCCAGCACATCATTGGCAGTGACAATGCAGTCAGCCACGCCGGGAAAGGATGAGCTGCAAGGTCCCGCAGTCCTTGCTCAGCTGGGGGTTGCAAACCTCCGTGCCACCTCCCGCAGCTCAGCAGGCTCACTCCTCCTCCCCTGTCCCCAAGATGGGGACATCAGCTCTCTCCCCCTTCACAGAGAGCATGTCCAGGACCTGCTTATAAAGCTGGTGCTGTGAAATCACCCTCCCTGAAATTTAGGATATGAGGGATTTTTTCTCTTTTGGTTGATGGATCCCACAGAGCTCCTCCCGAGCTCTGTATCCAGAGATGCATTGTCACTTGAGCCCTCCCGGCCCCTGATGCACGTGGCTCTCTGAACTCCCCCATTCCTCGTCCACCATGTCCCCACCAGTGCAGCTCATCTTACTCGTGGTGTTGTACCGCACACCATAGAAATATTCGGGGCAGGGGCGAGCCACCAGCTGTCCCACCGCACTCCGGGGCCAACACGTGCCGATCAGGTCTACCGAGGCGTTGCACTGGGGACCTGCAGGGAAGAAGGGTAAAGGGTTAGTGGAGGTCTGTGGGACACTGCAGGCCATCTCCAGGCTGTTGAAGGGGGAAGGTTGTCCCGGAGAGCTGGGGCTGCAGTCCTGGCTGAGCTGACGGGTATCTGCCAGATCAGCCCCCGGAAGACCTTCATGGCAGACACGAAGGGGGTCTGTGCCAAGACTCCACAAGGGCTGGGTGATCCATCCTGGTCATGACTGTTGCCTCTCTGAGCACCTGTGTTAAGCCCAGTTCTGGCACAAACCTGGTTTTCTGGCCTGGCTTCCCAAATCAGCTTGGGGTTCCCTGTCTTCTAGCCTTGCTCTTTCAGCATAACTTCAGCATCCAGCCCCACAACAGCCGTCAGAAAGCCAAATTTTCTCTTTTCCAGCAGTGACTCCAGCCTGGTGCTGGTGGTACACTCCTCAGAGCCCCTCCAACCCCCTCACACCTCCTGGCTGCAAGATCTCCTTCCTAGCTCTCCCCTGTTGGTCTCTTCCAGCCTTTCCCAGGAAGAAAACTCCTAGTCTGCTGCTGCTATTTCAGATTTCAAGCAGGATTTGTGTGTTTTTCCCAGCTATACAAGTGTGTTAACGTAGGCATTAGGTAGGCCAGATTGCAGGCTTTTTTATGTATAATTTGTGTATATTTAGAACAACATGTACTGGAGCTAAATATGTCTTAGCTACATCTCAAAGTGAGGTAGGAAGCACAATGGGTGTAATATCCTATAATACAATCCTTGGCAGGCAGCAGATGGATGGCAGCAGACCCTGGAAGGGGCAGAGTTCAGTGCAAAACACTCCTGGGTACCAAAGATGCTTGTGCTGTCGGTGCAGAGACAGGCACTGCCATTTCCTATGACAAACCACCCCAATTCACAGCTCTCTGGGTGCAAGAACACAGCATTTCCTCTCCACCCAGACTGGTTGTTACTTGAATGCCTTTCCTGAAACGTCCAATGAATAGAGCTGGCTAAAGAGTGACTGAACAAAAAAGCAAAATACTGTGTCATTAATATGATGAAGGTTTTCATGAGGGAATATTTGCTTTCATTGATTATCTGAAAAATCAGGTCCTTGGTTTCTTGGGATGTTCTTGAAGCAAATCTTCCGTACAAAGAAAAGGAGGGGTTTCTTTAAACATCTTTGTGAGGGAAACAACTTCTAAGCACGTGAGCTGGGGAAGCATCAGGGTGTGGTGAGCATTACCTTCTGCCTTCCATAGCTTGTAGGGAGAAATTAATTTTAACAATGACCTTTGCTTTTAGCTTTGGTAATGTGTATGGTTGCTGTGGCAACCTCCATTTTAAGTTAACTGTTTTAAGCATGTATTTCTTAGGAAACAAGGTGCATTTAATCATGTGTAGCATGCGTGTCCATGCTCATCTGCATCCACTAGCATTTGTTGAGCTCCTTAGTTGTTTTGACCCAAATTTGACAGATAAATAGAAGGTCACAGAAAATGAAGTCCCTATTTAAAATTTTATGATAATATTCATCCAGGTGGAGAAAAAACAACCAGTAATTGCCTCAACTAAGGACAAAGTTAAATTGCAAGCGCTCTCCCTGTTAGCCACCTGTGAATCCATCCAGATGAGAAGCTGTGTGAATACCTGGAATAGCAAAAACTTCACCAGGAATTACCCAGCACAGAAAAATGGGGCCTGGGCAGTGCTAATGCCTAGAGCAGCTCACGCAGTTGTCAAAAATCCTCCCTGTGACCGGTGGGGCTGAGCACAAACTGCATTTTCTCCCCATCCTCAGATGCCTCAGTTTCCCTCCTGCACCCCCAGGGCTGTAGTGGGGCACAGATGCAGACTGCTCAGGGAGGACAAGCAAGACGTCTCAGTAATAAAAAGTCAGCAGAGCCAAACAGCAGCAGCAACAGTACTGTCCCTCAGTAAAACAAAACCACAGCAATGGCATTAATAACCAAACCCAAGATAGATTCATGGACATGATGTGGTCAGACAAAGGTGGCATCATTCTGTTATACCTCTGCTGAAGTCTGGTTTTAATAGTCTGGTTTTAATATCTCCACATTGCTCCAAGGCACGTGATTTAATGCTGCTTAAAGTGCTACAGACACCTACCAGGTGACAAACCGAGTGTGTGGGTCTTGGGGTCCCACCACGGCAGGGATGCAGGGTGAAGGTGGAGCAGCATCACCAGGAGTTCATCCCATGGGTCAGGGTTGTGGTGTGGAGTGATGGGGGCTGCAGTTGGGTGAGTAGAGGTCAGGCTCAGCCAGGCTGTGGGAAGCTTCTGAGACTTCACCCTGTGCATGGCAGGCTTCACTGCTGCAGGCAGCATTTTGAGGTCTGTCCCACCAGTTTTTAATCTAGTGGGTGGCTGTAAGATTTTTCCTGGGTTTACACTGAGAAATGCTTGATGAAGAAAACCTACAGAAAGGTCTCTCCAGCATATAGGGAAGAAAAAAAAATCTCCTGCTGGGGAAGGGTTAAGTAAAAGAGCGAAGACGAAGAGTGCCGTGAGGGCTGCAACTTCGACGTCTGCTCCAGCTGCTCCCCAGCGGCACGTGGCTCCCAATGCCAAGAGCACTGTTTAGCATGGAAATTATATGTATCAGTGCTAAATGCTTCCATATCTGCTTTGTGGCCCATCCGTATTTGCAGGGGGATTAGTTTCCCAGGTTCTGCAGACGTCTGCTCCAGCCTTCTCAGCACGGTTGGCTACGCAGACAGTTTTGGTCTTCGCAGCTTTACAGCAAGAAAGGTCAATGAATTTCCTACCTGCTCCCAGTCACCTTAATTTGGCTTCCTCCTACACAGAAACATGGCATTTGGGGTAGGAAGGAGCTGGTCCTGCGTTGAGATGGGGAATGTGGCAGAGGGAAAGTCACTAAAATCCCGCCTCACCCTATTTGCTTTGGGTTATGCTGCTTTGACGCAATATGAAGCATTTCCTTTCTTCTGAAGGAAAAAAAAGCTGCTGTTCAGGGACTTACACTGAGACAACTATATCACAATAAGTGTCTCGGGATAACTATAGCAATATCCCTCCTGTTTATACAAAACATCCTTCTCCAGCCCGCTTACACCACTTGCAGAGGCCCTTGGGATGGCTCCAAGCTAAAGCCACGCAGCCGTGTGAAGCCCGGCAGGGTAAAGCTCTCCAGTCCCAGCTAATCTGCCAAAAGATTTTGAGCAAATTTAAAGAGGATGGAGCATGTTTATCCTGGGCCAGTCCCACCAGACGTGTGTCCACAGTGCTTTTGAGTTGATGCCAGGAGGACTGAAGGGCTGTTGTACCCTGAAACCATTGCTAGGATGGTGTGAAGAGGATGAAAGCAAAGCTCGTGCTGATGTTACAGTGTTGGTAAACATGTTCTTGTCTCACGCTGGGCAAAGCTGTGCCCCAGTGCAGCATCCCAGCTTGCTGCTGTGCCCCCAGTGACAGTACAGCTGCTCCAAGGGCAAAGCCTCACTCCCCTTGTGCAATGCCAAGGGGCCAGGGGAGATGGTGGACATCTGAATCACAGGCACATTCCTGTAGTTGGGAGTGATGCGGTTATTTATCTAAGGTGTCCCAGGAGGCTGAAAGGCGTTAGCTCATATCTCTACCTGTCCTGAGCTGTTACTCAACCACAATTATCTGTCCATCCTGGATGCCCTCAGTGACTGTGTTGCTGCTGCTGCCTCTTGATCAGGCTGAATCCTCTGGCTCCTTGAGGGTGTCCCTGCTGCAGCATTTGCATTTGGTAATCAGGGCTTCATTTCCACATCTCATCAAAATATACATGCTTCAGTCAGTGCACGAAAGGTCGCTTGTCCCTCCCAGGCAGCTCCACCACAGCAGTGGAGCAGAAGGAGCTATTTCACACCTTAAGGCCCCAAAGTAAGGGCCTCTGGGGCATGCTCTTACTTCAAGGTATTGGTGTGCCAAGAAGGAGTGGCTTGATCCCAGCTGCAGAGCTACTCATGTGCTAAATGAGTAGCTATCGAGTCCAGAGGAGGGCCATGAAGATGATCAGAGGGCTGGAGCACCTCTCCTATGGGGACAGGGTGAGAGAATTGGGCTTGTTCAGCCTGGAGAAGAGAAGGCTCCGGGGAGACCTTATAGCACCTTCCAGTATCTGAAGGGGCTACAAGGAAGCTGGGGGGACTTTTTACAAGGGCAGGGGGAGACAGGACAAGGGGTAACAGGTTTAAATTGAAAGTGGGGAGGTTTAGATTAGATATCAGGAAGGAATTCTTCCCGCAGAGGGGGGGGAGGCACTGGAACAGGTTCCCAGAGAAGCTGTGGATGCCCCATCCCTGGAAGTGGCCAAGGCCAGGCTGGATGAGGCTTGGAGCAACCTGGTCTAGGGGAAGGTGTCCCTGCCCATGGCAGGGGGGTTGGAACTGGATGATCTTTAAGGTCCCTTCCAAACCAAACCATTCTATGGTTCTATGATTCTAAATCCTTGAGTAACACCTTGAGGCATTGAGGGAAATGGCACTGAGGGACAATTTATGTTAACACAGGGTTGAAACCGCGGTGGTGGAGCTGCTTGCCTTCCCTCTGAATCATGGCTGGGTATTCAATATGGCTCTAATTGTCTCAAAATACTTAGATCCTTGCTCACACCCTACCTCCAACACTGCTTTTGGTGGCATTGGTTGTTTCTATTTATCTCTGTAAGAGTCCAGTTCTTAATAAAAATGCAGCAATCCTCCCAAGCATTCAAATTCCATGATCCTTAATGTAAAATAATTACACAGGCTAATTAAGCATTATGATAGCAAAATGTCCTTGTAATGAATTTTCAGCTTGTTGCTATTCACCATCTTTGACTCTCCCCTTGGGTCTTTGCTGCTGTTCTGGAGAGGAATAAACAAGAGGCATCAAACTCAGCTTCTGCCATTGGTATTTGATGCATCTGGTCAACATTGTTGCTTAAGACTGATCAATGTACAGCTTCTATGGAGCACAGAATATTATATATTTACTGAATATATAATATTCACGGTGGGTTTGGGGCATATTTTGTTCTACTGATATGACCCAGAGAGTGCTTGGAGTTGTATTATTAGCAAGGGTAGCAGCAAGTGGTTTATTCCCTACTGTTGGCTGGGCTTTGCTGGTGGGTATAAGCAGCACAATCCCTCGCTGACAGTGTTTTCCTAGCAAAGACTTGTAGTATGGCTACAACTGAACAGAGTAGCTGGCAACGATTTTACTGCAGGCAGTCCAAAGCACAGCTTAACTGCCGTAGCTGCCGCTCACGCCGAGATGTGCCGGGACACTGTTTCCTACCAGAAACCTCATCACTACCTTCCCTGCTCCACTACAATAAAATCTATGAATACAAGCATGTTTCTATTGACATCCTTGTTTACTAGATGATGGAGCAGAATGGCTTTATCGATACTAGTATACACTTAAACTACTATGATTTTCCATAAAGGTGAGTTCACATTGTTTGGTTCCCAAACCTGACCCAGTATCACTGCTCTTCCCTTGGTGCTAAGTCCCTGCCAGGGCTCATTGATGCCTCTTTGGCCTTTGCTCAGCTTCTTTAGTAGTTTTTATGCCTTGGTGGGAGAGATGCCAACGAGGCTGAAAGGAGAAGAGGTGCTGATGTTGTTAATTTGACCTTTATTAATTTAAATTCCAGTCTCTCCCCAGGGGAGTCAGTGAGAGAATGGAACAGCAGCAGCACGAGAAGGGACTGCTGGAGCAGTGTCAGCGCTCTGGGGAGCCGAGCTGAAGCGGTCGGAAAGTCTCTTGGTCAAACTGTCACCCGCTGTGAAACGTGTTTCCAAACCTGTCTGATGAAGTGCCCGCAAAGGAAACGCTCTCATCACTCTCTGCTCTCCTGTGCTTCTCAGCCACAGGCTTTTGCTATATCTGGACCAACTTGATTTGCTTTATTTAAATGCAAAGCTACGGTCTCTTCACCTCCTTGAAAACAACTCCAGTTGAAGAAAAATAAAAGACATTTCTATTCAGTTCTGCCTAGCCTTGGTGTCATTTTCCTTTTTTAGGTGAACTTGCAGTGGCAGGAAACATTTATTTCCTGGGAATAAATCAGCTGTGCCTCCCCCCCCCCAGCCCCAGTACTGAGTGCACACACAGAGAACTGAGAATAACAATTTATTGTGATAAGGGTTTAACAGCTTAAAGGACTGAATGGTGCAGCCAGGACCAGCCGGGGCTATTAGCAATTGGGTGCCAACTCCTTGGGCTGGTCCAAGCTTGAACAGCTAAACTACCTGTGAATGTTCCGAGCTTGCTCCGCTCGAGTGCTTTGTGCTGGGCTGCTCTGGAAAAGCCTCATCTATTAATTAAGAAGAGGCTTTCCCATCTGCTCAGATTCCCCCTTCCTTCCCCAGGGAGGTGCCACGATGGGAAGCATCCCACAGCTGCAGGGGGATGCTTTGCCCCAATGGGTGAAATGACCTTGCCACTCCCCAACGGGCTTTGTGGCAGAGTGAGGCCAGAAGCAGCTGCACACAGACCCCCGGGAGCTGAAATCA
>NW_010260715.1:22367-33651 GCF_000690775.1 Eurypyga helias
AAGCTGTAGGCTGGGAGACCTTGGGACAGGCACCTATTCCCCCAGGACAAAGGATGCTGCTGTTTGCTGTATTCCTTTTTGAGCCTAATCTGGGAATTTGTTGGCTTCCAGGTGTTTGTGGGTTCAGCTGACACAACTTTCCTAAAGCACAATGTTGACCTCAAGTCCGGCCTGATATGATTTCTGCCCAGAGAAGAAAATATTCACTGTTACTGAGGAAAGCAGCCTTTCTGATGGAGTGGCCGATTGTGTGTGGATGACCGTGTGTCTCAGCACTGGCCAGAATCAGGGATTCACTGAGAGGTACTTTTGATGCATACCTAAAATATCAGGTTGGAGCATCATGCAGGGAACCTGAATGCCAAGGGACAGCACTCTGTGTTGGGGACAGCATGCTTAGAGGTAGATGGGTAAATCCATGAGGATAAGAGGGCAGACAAGGAAGCTCTGTGGGGCTCAGCTGCTCCGCTTCTTGGGATGAGGAATGCCTGCACCCCATAAGCCTCGTGAGCATCGCTCTGGGTTTGTCTCCATCACATTGCTGTGAGCAGAGACCTTTCCAGCTCAGTGCCTGTGCCTCAGAGAGCTCTGGCACTCCGGAGATATCACTGTCCAGCCATGCATCCTCATTAAAAAGTGTGAGATTAAATAATGAAGGGACTTCTGACCTGAGAGAGGAGGAGAGCCCATGCTGGGCTATTTTTCGGAGGAGGGATGCTGCACATGGGCACGAGGCAGGACCCCTCCATGCGTCTGATGATGCCCTGCTGAGCCGCGTGCTGGAGGACCGCTGGGCTCGTGTTATTGGCATGTGCCATTTCCCAAGGGTTTTGCAGACATTAACAAATTAAGTCTCACGGCCTCGCTGCAATTCTCATTAGCGTCATCCTAACAACTCTCCATGTTAAATAGCCTCAAAACAAAGTTTCCAGCATTGTAAATATCCCTCCCTAGGAATCGCTGCCTGAATCAGCCAGGGCTTAAATGGACCCCAAGGATGAGGGCTGGCACTAAGCTCCATTTACCAAGCAGCAGACATAAGACAATTAGTTTCATCTCTACCTCTTATTCTAAGCCCCCTCCTCGAGCTGGAAGTGGTTCTCACATGTGCCAGCCCCATCCCAAATTAGAGAGCTACTCAGGGATGACAGGATGGACGCGTGGAGGCACTGGAGTTTTTGCAAATCTGAAGTCAGACACGTTGTACTCCCCTGTCCCAGGATGATGAGCACTAAGGTGCACTAAATCCTGCTTGGATTCATGCTAGTAAATCCCTACTGAGCAAAGCCCAATCCTGGCAGAAAGCAGCACCCACTGCTTGAGGGTGGCAGTGACTGCAGAGTATCTCCACCAGCAAAGCCATGGCAGAAATTCTCCCCCTCTCTGCCCTCTCCCCCGGGCTCAGGAGGTTCCAGCAGTGGGTGGCAAAGGCCATGAGCTGGGCACGAGGAGGCTCTGGGACCTGCCTGCTGCCCTGGGTTGTCCCACCAGCCAGTCCGTGCATCACACAAGGGCCCTGCAGTGCTTGGCTGGTGTTTCTGTGGGTCAGTGCCTACATGGTTCCATCAGGGGATGTGAGTAAGAAGAAAACAAAATGCTATTTATCACAGTCTAACATGGCCAAGGACAACCACCTTGCTGAGCAGTGATGAAACCTTCAGGGAGCAAAGCACATGAGTGATGACCACATTTCTTGTCTGCTCCATGCCCAGGTAAGAGACACATAGGCATTCCCATTTCCACTGGCAGCCTTGTTCTCCCTCGTCTTTCTGTCTCCATTTCTTGGGCTGGGGATGCTCTGGGGATGGTCCTTGCAGGGATGTGGTGGCCTGGATTCAGCCATGTACTAAATCAGCCAGTGGCAAGTTGTAATTTTTTAAGAAGGATTTTTTAACGCTGCTGTTAATGGGAGCTGGGTGGCAGGCAGCCATGCATCAGCACCAGGCCTCCGAGGCCATCCATCACCCTCATGGAGCAATTACCCTCATGGGCAATTGCTTGGTGCCTGCTCTGGTCTTCTTTCAATCACGGGAAAATGAACTCTGCAGCATCCCTGAGCTGGGGAGGACTTTTCTCCTTGTCCCTGCGAGCTCCTTTCCTCTCCCTCAGCCACCTTTCCTCCCCCAAAACCTGTCACTGAACCAGACCTGTCACTGCTGAAGTGACATCCAAGTCACGTCTTGAATATAGGCTAAAAGCCAGTTTTGGCACAAACACATCTCGGGCCTGAGCAGTTGGATGCAAAACCTTGTACAGGTGTTGAGTAGGGGTGAGCTGCCCATCCAGGTCTGCTGAGCCAGCCCTGGCCATGGCCACGTCCCCAGAAGCTCCTCGTGGCCGGTGGCCTCCCTTAAAGTGCTCAGTGGGACATCTAGGAGTGCTGGGAGATGGAGGATGGCGGAGTCCTGAGCACATTGTGGCCATGCTGCACTGGTGACACGGTCTCCGTGGAGAGTCACTACCTCCAGTTGTCACCCCAGGGCAGGGGATGGCAGAGGGGGGTGGCATAGAGGACAAAGGTCTTGGTGTCCCCTGCCATGGCAGAGAATGGGCAGTGCAGGAGCAGGGGCTGGGCAGATGTCTCTCTGCCCGTTCCTCCTCAAGCCCAGTGCAATATACATTTATTTTTTCTATTTTTAGCTCCCATCTTCTACCTGCCTCTACTGTCACCCTGCAAAGAGGCTCCTGCAGCAGCCAGCCCAGAGCTGTGATGCAGCCTCAGCACATCCCACCACACCCCATAAAGGAGCCCAGCAGCTGCAGATGAGCCCAGAGACATCCCCCTACACCCTCTTCCAGGCATCCCTGCTGCTGGAGTGCCCTGGGGAGGACTAGGGTGGGCTGGGGACACAGGACACTCACCTGTGTGGTTGGTGACTGGCGGCAGGCTCTCGCAGTACTGCTCTTGGATGGAGGCTGCAACTGGGCTATCCCAGAGGAGAAACGCCTGCACAGGGAGAGAGCAGACCACAAGCAGAGTTATATGTGCAATATGCCGCTTCCCCAGCACCCAGTCCCTCCCCGGACACGGCAGCGGGTGGGTCATATCTGAGTTTGTCCATATCATGGTGGATGCCACCCTCAAAGCTACACGTACCCATTGGCTGGATGAGTTTCCCAGCCCAGAGGAGCTGGCCTTACCCAGCCTGGGGCTGTGGGACTGATGGTCTCCACTGATCCTCTCCTGTCCCAAACAGCCCCTTCAGCAAACCATACTACAGCCCTGCACAGCCCCTGCCAGAGTGCAGAGCCTCTGCTATTTAGCAATTTAATCAACACTTTTAGCTTTAGCATCTTTGCATCCTGAGAGCAGACAGGGGAAACATGATGAGCCTGACACCACGCGCAGATTTTCAATACCTTATTAAAATCACAGCCTTGTAAGCTGTCAGTGGGAAGATGTTAATACACGTCCGTAAGGAGATCTGATCCACAGTCAACCAGGTCTGGCTAAAGCAATTTTCAGGAGAAAGGCTTTTCAACAAACACTGACATTCCCATTGCATTGGGAAGCATTGACCAGGATCTATCCCATCCTTTCTCCAGAGCAGCTCCCAGGTGGCTCGGCAGCTCTGCTGCAAGAGACTCTGCACAGGGAGCGATTTTGGAAAAGCTGCTACTGAATTATTGTACCTTGGCAGGAGTTTGGGGAAACTCAAACCAAGGAAGGCAATTGCAAGTGGAAGGTGGCAGAGGGATGGTGCTGTTAGACCCAGGGCTCACCAGGGAGGCAGATGGGGGAAGGAGGGGACCTGCTGTTTTGCAAAACAGATTTCAACCACAGCAGCTGCCCACCTTCTCCTCCGGCTCAGAGGCGGATGACACAGTGACACAGGCTGATCCCCTCTACTCAGGAGACGAATGCCAGTGGTGGATGAAGCCGAACTCCACTTCTCTCACGCCAAGCTTGCGCTGCAAGGACTGAGCAAATTTCTTGGAGGAAAGCTCACTCCCACTGATTGAACAGCAGAGCCGTGCGCCGAAATACAAGCACATACAGATCCCTTGGGAAACTCAAACCTGAGCCTGGAGGCAGGAAAGGCTGCAGCCTCCTCTGCTTGTAAGCAAGCTTCCAGCTCCCCAGGGCAGTGGGCTAGGACACAGTCCTGTGCTGAAAACCCACCTCTGCCTTCCCCACCAGCCAGGCTGGTCCCTAGTGCCTGATCGCCCTTCCCCAGTGCCATTTACCTTCAAAACTGCTCTGGGTAGGGAGAAGATGGTCCTCCTCTTGCCCTTCAGCCATATAAACACTGGCTGCTCTTGCTGGAACACCCAGCAATCCCCTGCACCTTACCAAAGCATTAGCAGGATTTATTCAGACACAGAGACAAGCTCAGCACCCACTTGCTCTTTTCCAAACAACTATTTACTGTCTTGGGAAGCTGGTTTTGACAGCAAGAGAGATGTCAGGCAGACGTATAAATGGAGCTGAGAATAGCTTCCATGTTATGACTGCTCCAGATGGCACAAGGGATCCAGCAGGAAAACCCTGCCCAGAGCAGGGGTGCTGCAGGGAGCTCCTGTTGGGCTGGTCCTGCAGGATCCAAGCACCTCCTGGGTCTCTTTGCCAAAAGCTGAGACCACCCAAACTCCAGAGATGGGGTAAGCGAGATGTAGTGGGGTCAGGTCCCCTCTGTGTTGATGCCCACAGCTGGTGCCCACCAGACCTGGTGGCTTTCTGCAGGGATAGCTGGGATAAAAGGGTTCCTCCCAAAAGGGGCCAGGATGGCTTCCCTACCTGAACAGGCTCTCAAGTGTTAATTGGATACATTTCTCCTGATTGCAGCCTGCTCCAGCATGGCAGTACCCGTTCTCCTTCCAGACACAGGGAGAGGTCTTGGCACTGAGCAGTAACATGGACCAAGCTACAGCTAGAGGGGAGTATGGATGGAGTGCACTCTCTGGCTCTTTGCAGGCTTTGTAAATGAGCTCAAACAGCGACAGAAGGAAGAAAGAAAGAAAGGAAAAAAAAAAAAAGGTCCCCCAAAACACAACAAACCTTAACAGCTTTTTTACCAGGCTCTGAGTCTCGTCTCACTGCCATGTGGCCGATGCTCTTGACAGAGGCAGAGGTTTTTTCCCCACCCCCGTCAGCCCCAGCTCCAGGGGGATAAGCTCGGGAAGGTGGCAGCTGCAAGTGGATTTGCACAAGCCATGAGGATCCTGATGGGGTATCCTGACGGTCGGGCTCTCATCTGTTTTGCCCTTTGTGGGTTACTTTAACCCCTCCCCAGGCTTTGCAGACCAAGTAGGTCACAGCTCTGTCCTTGAAGAGCTTCGCGTGCCACAGCATCACTGCCATAAGATGCCACATGGCACCCAGCAGGTCCCAGCCTGGCCAGCCTGGAGCCAAGCACACCTCAGCAGCCCCGAAACAGCGGTGGGTCATGCGTGGGCCAGAGAAGGGCCGTGTCCGTCTGCCCTCCCAGCCCTGCTCTGACACAAGCTACAGCAAATCATGCTTTGCAGTGAAGAACACCTCCGTGACCTCTCTCACACAGCCAAAATCCTGGAGAGCTTCAGCTGAGTGGGAAAGAAACGCAGTCTGCTTTTCTGGAAGCAGCAGCTTTGCACAGAGGTCCCAGTCAACCCAGGGAGTTGCTCCCATGGGGTCCACGGTTCTGCTGGGAGCTGCATGAGCCCCATGAGGCCCCACTCCAGCAGCAGCTTCTCCTCTGTCAGAAGCCACCGATGGCTCCACTGCCATTGTCTCAGCATCCACCAGCTCCCCTCCAGGCTCTGCTAAGGTCTCTGTTTTACACACGGGGAGGCGTCACTGCAGACGCTGATGGTGCTGGGTTAACCTCAGACCTCACGGAGCAGCAAGCTCCTTCCTTTTGCTCCCTCCTTTCCTGCAGCAGGATCAGGTGGCCCCCATCCTCCTCGCTGCATGGCTCAGACATCAAAACCTGATGCCGGTGCAGTGTTTACTGCCTCCCACACAGGGCAAACACCAGCTGCAGTCAGTATCCCACCACCCACCATGCCAAAGCTGACCCAGAAGGGAAACTGAGGCACAGAGTACCACTTGCCTAAGGTCGCTCAGGCTGTGCTGCATCATGTAGGACAGGCTGCTCCGTTCTGGACCTACTAGCCATGTCCTGATGCAACACCACTGAGTTTTTCGGAGCCATTCCTTGTGCCCATGAGGGGCACAGGGTGGCAGGTCCCCTGGGCCAGGAGATGCAGCACAGAGGGCTGAGACAGTGTCAACTCTTTGGCATGAGGAGGATGGGGGTCTCGCTGCTAGTGTGGGTGTGAGCAGCAAAATCACACACACAGAGCGTCGGTCTCTGTAACCTGCCGCTGACCTAGCGGCAAAATTCAATTAATAACAATTAGGAATTAATGTCCCCCTGCAGTGCTTTCCCTCTCCAAAGCAATCCACAGATATTAATTAATATATTCACATCCGAGTCAAACATCAACCCTCCGCACTGTGCTACCCAGAGACAGGCTTGTCCCCGCTTGATATCTTATTGCCTCAAACAAGATCAGATCTGCGTGGCAGGAAGGGCTGACAGCTCTGAGCAGCGAGATAGATGGCTCATAGCCTAATTAGCAAACTACGATGGGCCTTGGGTTTTCCACTGCCAACAGGGCTGTAATTGGAGAGCGGAGCGATTAGCAGGATGAAGCAGTGTGAACCACTGGCTTTGCACAAAGCTGGAGAGGTCAGCGGCAATGATGGATGGTGATGACCACTGAGACCTCACTGGGAGGGGGGGCAACAGCAGCCACCCTGAAGTCATCCTTGCTGTAGGGACCTTTCTCACCCATCAGTTCTGGTCCCTGGCTTGGTTGGGCTTGCTGCTCTCTGCAACACTTGGTGTGGAAGAAGAAAGACCTCCTGGGACACATGGACAGGGAAGGGCCAGGCACAGACTCTGCCCAGGACTTTGCTGAGGTTCCCTGGGGTGTTAGGCTGGGATCAAGGCTGCTCTTGGCCCTGAGCCTGCAGAAAAAGGTGCCAGACTTCGGGTGTTAAATACAACGAATGTTAAAACAGCTGGATGCCAACCTCGGATGGCAGAGCAACATCAGCAGCACAGGGAGGACACGGAGCAGCATGTCTTGCCAACACTGCAGCCATAGGCTGGAGGTGACCCTGAAAACCCTGACCAAAAGTACTGCCCCTCAAACATGCTTGGAGGTGGTCAGGGTGCCTCCAGCCGCTGCTGCCCAGCCCTCCCCATCCCCTGCTTTCACTCCACTGCGTAGGGGGTCCCTTTGTCCTCCGACTTCTGGGCACCAACTTCTGCAGCCAGTGAGCTTCTTACCCCCTCCACCTTGAGGGCTTTCCCTTGGATAAATCCCGTCCCCACTCCAAGCCACAAATTAAACCCCCAGGGAGCATCTGGTCCATGAAGAACCCCCTTTACACCCCCTGCCTTAACCCTGACAGTGACCAGCTTTGCCACCCGCTGAGCTCAGGGTTTCTCCCAATTGCTCCTTCACTTGCTTTCGTGCAAAGACACATCAGAAGCCCTGCTAGTGTCAAGGCATCAAGGCAAAGTGCAGGCAGCAGAACGAGGCTCAAAGCAAGAACCAGAGGGGGATTTTCCATGGCTGATGTTCCTCAGGGGGAGAGCAGGCAGTGAGAACGCCTCCATCTGGCATTAAAATCTGTGAATTTATGAATTTAGCCATATTAGAGGGCCAGCCTGCCTTGTGTGTAGACAGCAGCTTTGTTGTGAGTACTTACTCTGTCTGGAGCATGTCTCTGAGCATGCTGGATGCAGATCTTAACAAAAGAATATCAATCAGGGCTAAATGAATGCCCTGTAAAACCTCATTTATGAGCAATTAAAGGCTTTCCTGGATTAAGCTCTGGTCTCTTTCAATTGCCATAAACAATTCTGACTTCATTCATCTATCAAAAGGGGCATGGATTTTTGGGGACAGGTGAAAAAATAATGGCATTCGGATTTTGGAAGCTAAATGCACATAAAGGGGAAGGGGACACTGTGAATCAAAGCAGCTCCTATGGGATCTGGGATTGCCAGAGCGAAGGCTGCTGAAGAAGAGTTGGAGTGATGGACACAAGCCCAGGGGAGGGCTGCTTATCTAAGGCGGTTGTATTAAACACTCCTGCAGACTGTACATGTGCAACCTGTGTGCATTCACAGATATTTTCACTTGGGGCTCGGAGATTTGTTTGCCTCAGCTGCCTCCCAAAACTCACATCTTGGCTGCCCCAAGCCCCCTCCTTCACCCATCACCTTTTTAGGCTCATACCCGGACTGAACATCCAGCATTCAATTCACCTATAATTTTCCTCCGGTTTATCAGCATGCACAGCTAGGGGAAGCTTGGCCACACCAAAGCCGCATCTGCCACTGCCTTACCAGGGTGAACAGTACTGAATTTTAGGGTGGTAGAGGGACTATGACCTGCACAAGGCCAACACGCTTTGCCCTCTGTCATCTGAACAGAGGCGATGGCTTCTGGGTGGGTGACTCATTGATACAGCAGGACACTGCAGAGAAGGAGGGTCTCTTCTATTAGCTCAAAATACAGTTAGGGAAAAAAGGAAAAACAACAGGTGGGCCTCTGGGTATGTTATAGCATCTCCAGAAAGAGCCACCCTCTCATGAGTGACAGCTCTCAAGAGTTGGACAACAGCTCCTGGGCTCTGTTTGTTGAGAGAACCCCACGCTAAGGAGTTATGCTTTCCTTTGGGTCCAAATGCTGTTCTCCAAGATAAAACCACAGATGCAGCCTCTCTAAATGCTGCAGACTCGGACCTCAGCTTGAACTTTCCGTTCACAACAAACTTCTGGGCCAGCCCTGTGCTGGATTTCTGGTGAGCAGAGCTGTCTTTCAGGGCAGGGCTGAGCCGGCTGTGCAGGCTATTCTCATCGTACTTCTACATAGTCATCCTACGGCGATAGAGCAGCTATTCTGGGAACAGGCTGTGCCATTTCCATTCACTTCTTCACTAGAGATGCGAAACCACGGGGATGATTTCATACACCCTGAATCAAGTCTGGCTTTTAAGGAAAGCATGGACTGGAAAAGATCCCCAGGGTCAGGAAGTCTTCCTACTGCAGCTCCAACTCTTACGCAAGGATTTGAGCAGTGAAGGGATAGGGGGCTGCTTTTTGGGCTTATTGCTGCTGAAGCTGATCACGGGAAAGGGGAAACTACCCCACCCCCAGCATCAAACTCTGTGTTTTTTCACAAAAAGCTTTTGTAAACAGTTTTATCAGCCCCAGAAACATCCTGACAAAGGTGAAGGGGAACTGTTTCTTTTTAACCACTTGTTTAGTTTGTGGAAATGACCTGCAGGGTGCCAGAGCACATTTTGCAGCAAGTTTGGCTGTCGGTCTCCTAGTCTGTCTGTCCGGCCACCCGAGGCTTGCGGCAAGGCAAGGCGTACAAGAAGATGCTACACTGGAGCTGCTGGCCAGACGCTTGGGAACACCTTAGCTGTGCCAGCCAAGGGACCTGCAGGCTGCAAAACTTGCCCAAGCAGGGGAGATGTGCCCCTGCTGAGCTCTCTGTTGGAGCCGGCTGTTGCAGGTCTCTGCACTCACAGGCTGGATGCTGCTGTGGGTACGTCTGGCTACAGGGACATGCTCGCTAAAGGCTGGAGTTTCGTGGTGTGTAGCCCATGCTGTTCCCAGCAGAGGATTGGGATCGTGCTCAAAATGGGTCTGAATGTTGAATGCATACATTTGTAAGAAAAAAGATAGTTGGACTGCAAAATGGTGTTTTGTAGAGTGTATGTTGCCTTTTGGAGCTGGCTGGGTGAGAATTCTCTTTGTTTGGGCTGGGTTTTGTGACGCCCTCCTGGTCCCAGCCCCAGCGCAGGGGGTGGTTTTGCTCTCAAACTCTGGAAGCTATTTGAGGATTTTTCCCTCCTTCTTCACAAGGAAACCATCCTTAGGGAACACGTAGGGATGGCTAGGGAAAGCCCTGAATCTGAGGAGGTTTAGCAGAGGATGGGAGCTGTGTCTCCGCATCTTTGGGCTTTTTTCTGACCACTTTTTGCTCACACAGTAGCTATCATGCTCTGTGAGCTGTCATGCTCGCTTGGCTGTCCCCATCTCAGACCCTGCCCCTATTGCACCAGGTCTGTGGCTTTGCCAACAGTGTCCCCACATATTGGCCAAAGAGAACCTGGGCTGGGGGGAAGAGATCCTGCCCTGCGTCACGTTATTTCTTACATCGGAACAAAACAAAACCTGAACCGGGCAATATAACCACAAAAGGGCTCCAACAAACCAGGACTAGGGGTGTGCAGCTATGGGAGAAAGCAGCTGATCAGAAGAGGAGCTTTTAACAGCAGCACCAACTTGGCCAGGAGGTCACCTGGTGCATATCAGCTTTTCTCACTTAGGTGAGAACTTCCTTATCCCAAAGGTGCAGTCAAATGCTCCTCCCCACTCTCACCGCAGGCAGAGCGCCGTGAGAAACCAGCCCGTGGGTACAAACCGCAACGGTGCTCACGGGGAGGGCTAACCCGCTGCTTTTCCTGCCGTTTCAACTCTGCAGTCACAACTGGGCCACTGAGACAGCATTTTGCAGAGAGACAGGCAATTTTTTTTTTTAATTTTAACCTTGACACTGAGGTTTAATCAAAAATCTGATAATTTTGTTTAATTACCTACATAGGTTGGTTCAAATATGAGGATTTCAGTGGAGACCTTTTAGTCTCCTCGTTTCCCCAGGGTTTGGGATTTAATCGTGCTTTGGGCTGAGAACATTTCCTTTCTCGATGAGCCCTCAGGGAGGAGGAATATTGCTTCTGACAAAGCATTTGCATTTTGTGCAGATCTGCAAAATTAGCAGTGGCTGCAGTTCCACCGCGAGCAATAGACAGGAAAGTCTTGTGCTTTGCGGGTGGGGGGAAAAGAAGAGGTTTCTTTAGAAAATCAATTAAGGGGGGGTGGGTGGTAAAATTAGGCATTGCATTTGTGTTGTCCTCATCCATCCTATCTCCAGGGCAGCCACCCCCTCCCCACAGCCTAAGGCAAACTGGTGGCAGCTGGTTTCACTGGGAGGTGCGAGGTGGGGAGCTGCGGGGAGAGCTGGGCTGTGCTCGGGAGGACCTGGCTGAAAGTGCCCCTCTCCCCCCGGGCTTTAATGATCCTTTTTCTGAGTCCAGCCCCCTACCCGATAGTTTTTGGGCATCCCGAGCTCCTGCCAAGCCCCTGTGCCTCGGCTGGAGGAATTCTCCCGAGGGCTCTTTGTGTAGCCGTTTCTCCTTCTACTTTTCCCTTCCTTCAAAGAAATGGGAAAGTCACTGCGGAGAAAGCGAGCGGTGCAGGGTGCGGAG
>NW_010260716.1:0-14708 GCF_000690775.1 Eurypyga helias
GGCTGAACAGGGGACAAGGGGGGAAGCAATCCCCGGTTTGCTGGGGGACTTCAAAACTCCCCGGGCGCAAGCCGGCCCGCGGCACCTCCCTATAAGGGTAGCAGCCACGCTCCAAACCTCTGGGGCTGGAGGGGGGAACCGGCGATGAGAGCTCGGGCAGGGATTTGGGGCCGTTCCCATGCCGAGGCAGAGATAAGCATCACTCCCTGCCTGCAGGAAACCCCCCCCCAAACACGCAACTCGTGTCGCTGAGACTAAATCAGTGCTGCAGAGCACGGTTGCAGCTCCTAGAGACACACCCGTTTCCAGGGATTTTAAGGTACAACAGTCACATCTGGTGCAGCTGGACCAAAGTGGGGGGGGCAGCAGGACACGGGCAGCAGCGCCAGGATATCAACATTCACCCCGACGCACGAACTGACGACCCGGCGACTTTTAAGCGAGGAAACAAACGGCGATGAAAAAGCCGGCGGCTCGGGTGCGTGGCCGCAGCCAACGTGGGAAGCGGAGCCCTCGGAAATCCTGCACGAGGGTTTAATGGGTCACTGGGACAACGCGTGAGCGACGCGGTGATGTGCCACCAGCTCCTCGCCCCGGCTGGCGCTCCATGCTGGGGGCAGCTCAGACCCCAGACCTTCAGGGACGGGGAGCTGAGACGAATCCGTTGTGGTATTTGAAGGAGGAGCTGTTTTGCTGGACAGGCGTTCCCACCTCCTGTCCCCATGCTGCTACGATGGTGAAGAGCACACAGCTCCCTCCAGCGCGGGGCTGGGGGATGAACACCCCGACACCAAGGCTGCAAAACCCACCCCCCCAGCGTGGTTTAAATGAATCAGGTCCGAAGGTCGGTTCCCACAGATGCCCCCGGGATGAGCCCGTCTCCAAACCGGCCTGCTGACACAAGCGCAGCAGCACTCTGGCACGCAGCAGTCAAGGAGGTGGCGTTGCAAAGAAACGCACCCCGCCAACCCTCCGGGTGAGCTCGAAGGAAACGACTGGCAGAAGAAACCCAGCCAAGGCAACACAACCCAGACGTGTTGAACTCCGCAGCAACCCATTCCGTGCGCAGAAGTACACGGACACGACACGGAACATACGTGTGCCAGGCCGGAAGGCAACTCCAGCCTTCTTCCCTCCCCGCACGGCCACGCACCGATCGTCAGAACATCCCGCCAGAGGACGGGGAGACGCTGCCGAGCACGCTCAGCCCTTGGACGCCAGATGCCTTCCACCTTTCCATCCTGCTGCTTCCCTTTCAAAGCCGGCAGCCGTGAGGGCAGAGGCTCAGCAGGGAAGGAAAATCCCTCCTTGGCATCCGATGACAATAACTCGGAGCAGGTCCCTGCCGGCGTACCGCACAACGGCGACGTCACGGAGCGCTTGGTTTTGGCAAGGACAGATTTCATACTGCTTTGAGAGGCAGTCGGAGGCAGCGGTCTTTGAGGATCGAAGCGGCTGGAGTCGTGTCTCGGAGAGGCGATGGCCTTGCAGAGCCTTCACACAACAGCACTGCAGCCCAGACTGAGCGCCTCCTCCACGGTAACACCAAGGACAAGCCAAAACCCAGCCCCCGCCGAGCAGCCCAAAGGCTGGAGCAAAGCCTCCATCCAGGAAAAGGAATAAAGTAACCAGACACCCCTCACCGCTGCTGGAGCGAAGCAGCTCGCGCAGAACAGTACCGCATCCAGGCACCTTCTCCCCCAAAACGCCGAAATAGGGGTTCCCGAAAGAGGTTGGGCCCCTTCTTACCTCACCAGGCAAAAAGCTGAGCAGCAGCAAGCAGGACTCGCTCCAGCTCAGCGGTGATAAGCTCCTGAGTGAGGGTGCGAGGCCTTAGGAAGGTTTCAGCAAAGGCTCATCTACTCCAGCCAGCTGCACGGAGACCAGAGCAACCCAGAGAGAGAGGCCAAACGAAGCAAGGGTTCATCTGGGCAAGTCCCACCTTGGAAAGCACTTGAAGAGGTTTCCACACCTCATGGTTGCAGCAAATCGCAGGGACTGCTCCCCCAGGAAACCGTTCAAGCCGCAGATTAGAGTATTAAACAAGTGCTTCAGTGTCAGCTTCCATCTTTGAATTTCCAGTTAGCTTCTCCCCGCAGCTCGAAGCTCAGCACCACTTTGCCGGCCCGACGCCAGGCACTGAGGTTTTCACATGCACTGAGGTCAGGGTACCGATTTCACTGCCATTATTGAAGGAGGAAGGGGAAGGATCACTACACGGTAGAAATCATCTGCTACAGGAAGAAAAAAAACCCAAAAAAACCGTTTTCCTAGGCCTAGAAGGAAGGCCGATGGTTTTGGGTAAATGGTTAAGGCCTATCGGAGATCCATCAGGACCACGTCTCTCTCCACGACGGACACGTGATTGCAGGTCTGGAAGAGAGAGGAAGAGAAAGAGCAGACAGGGAGTTATTCAGATGTTCCCACAGCTCAGGTGAGTCTCCTTCTACCCCCTGACACAACCTGCACCCAGTGTCCTTTGCACAACAGCCCTCTCGGACCAGGAACCAGTGCCGGGTGCCACACAGAGCCCACGGCAGGACACAAATACAGGTCTCTCAAAGCCTTTGCCGCTGGCTTGACCTGTTTCTGCAGAGCAGCGCTCTGCCTCACGCCTCCAACACACCCAGCGGGTCAGGAGGCTCTTGCACCTCAACCCTAGGCAGAGACAGGCCCTGCCAGGCCGAGCCCCCAGCCCTGGGTCGCAGCCGAGCACCAACACAGACCCAGATCCAAGTGAAGTGGCCAACACGCCAACTCGCAGCCCTCCAGCCCCGCTGCCTCACCGGGGGGACTTACAGTGAAGAGAGGGGGGTCTTTGGGGTGCGGGTGGAATCCTTTCTGCCGGCAGGAAGAGATCTCCTCCAGGCCATGCTCCGTCAGCTTGAAAAACCCCGTCCTAGAGCAAATAAACACAAGGTCTGTGTAGCTCAAGCCTCTGCAGGTAGAAGCATCTCCTGGGTCTCGAGGAGCACGCTTGAGCCTGCTCATCTCAAGCGAGAGCAGGGACGCATGCTGCGGGATGCTCCTCTGCCCAGCCCTGCGGGGTCTCCTTTCACGGGTGGGCAACCACCTGGATACAACCACCCCCTCGAACCAGCTCAGAAAAGCAGCCAAACTACACACGCTCAAAAAAATTTCCTGTGGTGACTTGACATTTTATTCCCACATCAGGAATCCAGCAGAGGAAGGGGCATGGTAAACAGCCCTTCCGTACCTTCTGAAGAGGCCAGACCTGCCCAGCCTCTTGGAGGGCAAGGCTTCCCCTACCCCACATCCATGCTTACTCCTGGTATTTCGGAGAACACACAATAGCGATGGACTCCGGCAACATCATCTGGTAGGAGCAGTGGGTGTGCAGGTCAACGCTGGAGAGGAAGGCTGTCTGTGTGGGGTGAGTCTGAAATAGAGCAGCAGAGAGGAGGTTACAGCGAGGCTGGAGAACAGCAGGGCCAGAGGAGTGGCATCTGCCAAGGGCAGGGTGCAGGAGAAGTGACACAGCTCCTTGGGTGGCACAGAGGACATGCTTGAGTACCGAAAGTGGTTTTGGGTTGTCCCAAAACATCTGCTCCTCTTTTCCATTTGGGAAAACTGCAGGAGGAACTCTACATTTCTGGCCATATCCCACAGGAAGTCACACTACAGCGTACAACGCTGTCCTTGCACGCCTACACGCACACTTCACACCCTTCTCCAGTGCAGCTACCCTGGGGCACAGCATCACCAGGCACGGAACACACCGCCAAGATGCCACATTCCACCAAGGTTCCCAAGGGTTGGACGATCGCAGACAGCCACCACCTTACCCAACGCTAGCCGACAGCTACATTTCACATCCTAAATTCCTGCTCAAAGGGTCTTTCTCCTTTTGTTTGTTAGGTTTTTGTTGTCAAGACCAGCAGAAAGGTCAGAAGGATTCCAGAAGGTCCCCGAGTATCACAGGGCTGCCACCGAAGAGTTAACACCAAAGGCAGACACCCCGCATGTATCAGGCACATGCAGCAGGCATTTATTTGTCAAAGCCTGTGAGGCAGCTGCTGCTTTCGAGAGATTACTCAGCAGCACCAAACGTTTTGCTTGGCACCGATCCGACTGCCAAAGGCTCTGCGGGGACAGGCAGCAGGGCAGCGTGCTGAAGCCAGCGGAGGAATCTGGAACTGGCACATCCTGAGGCAGAGCAGCACACAGCTGTCTCCAAAAAGCAGCGCTACTATAGGGATGCATCACGGGAGAGGCCCTGCGCTGGACAGCAGGAGCTCAGGATGCTCCAGGAGTGCCTCTGGGGTCAGTTTTTAGGTGGATGAAGCATGAGTTGGATGCCCAGTATCCCACTTTCAAAAGGGCCTGATGCTTTAGGAAGGGACCCAAACTTAAAACAGACCTGGATTTCTCCAGCAGTGAGAGTAGTGACTGAGATTGCAGCAGAGGGAGAAATCCAAGCAGAGGATGCTGCCTGCTCCATGCCACCTCCTCCAGTAAATTCTCTTCCACCAGCCCTGCTCCACACACCTTTTTCCCTCCTGGCTGAAGGCAAGGCCAGTTGGGAAGTGAAAGAGGAACAAGAGACTCACATGGATCCAGCCCAGCGTAACAAGGCCGTGCTGATCCTGGATGACGAAGAGCTCCTCCTCGTTCTCCGTGTTGCAATAATCGGGGCCCCCGTACTGCTTGGGAACGATGACGTGGGTTATCGTGAACTCGTTCCTCATCTGCAAGGCAGCACAGGGGGCTGTTACACACCGGACTCCCCTCCCAAGCAGGGGGGCTGCTGCCGCTCACTGGCGCAAAGGTGATTTCCGAAGCTTTGGGAACATGGTACTTCTACGTTCATCACTCAGGGGCTCCACAGCTCTGAAACAAGCCCATGGAAGCATCTACCGTCCATTTACAGGTCACAGGAATGGCAACTGCAAGCTACTGGCAAAGCAGTCAAAGGATTTTCTCAGTCTGAGCATGACCTACGGTTTCCTATTCCATCTCCCTGCCATGCAGAGCACCCACAAAGAAGTCCTGGACACCCACCAAAGCGAACCTTCCCCTTCACTAGGAGATGATTTATAATTACATAAATCGCCAAGCGTCTGGAAGCAGCTGGATCGCAGAAAGTCGCTACATCAAACAACTTCATTTCAAAGCAAACTTCTGCAAGCAAAGCAGCCCCAAGTGACTGGGGGAGAGAGCGCTGCCTACAGAAACCTGTGCAAGCAAGCTCTCGGGCGGGAGAGTTAACTGTCTCCAGTCCGTGCCTGCACGGCCTTGTCTGGGTGAGGGTCCCAGTTCAGAGCTGGGGCAGCTCAGTCCTGCTGGTACCAAAAGGACGTGTCACCGGAGCTGCCCGTCACCGTGGGACTGCTCAGCGCAGGCACCGTCAGAGAGTCGGCACCTGGATGGGGGAAGCTGAATACTCGTGGGGACTCAGTGGCTGGCATCTCACTCCGTGTGAGGAAATCCTAACGTAAAAGGCTGGAAAAGGAGAAGCAGGTCATTCCTAACGCTCACATGAAAGCTTAGTCATCAGTGAAGCTGCGCTACAACCTTCCGTGGCAGAAATCAGAGTCCTCCAGCCATTTTCAAAGCCGCTGCACCTTGACAAGAGGCCCCTGAGCCACTTCCAGGGTCTTGACCAGGATTATCACCTTACCAGCTTACCGCAGAGGATCCCACATGTCTCCACACCCCGGATCGTGTTGGCATCAGCCAGCTGGAGGAATTTCTGGCAGAGCTCCCTAGGGACGATGACCTGGCGAAGGACATCCATACTTGCATCTGTGGGGAGAATAGGAGCACAATGAGCAATGACAGTTGGGGATGCTGCAGAAAAGATCCCTCGGGTCAGTACCTGGAAGGACTGGAAACAAACTGCTCTAATGTCTACCCTTAAAACAGCAGTCACAGGTGAATAAAGCCACTGTGACGCTTCACAAGGGACAGCCACTACCCCTTTCCAAACAGGGCAAGAGACACGTAGCGAGAAAGACACTTGAAGCTGTGTGTCCAAATTCCAGTATTTTGTTAACAAAAACGACTCCACACACGCTTACATCATGTCATTTAAAGTAAGACACGTCACTGGGCATGAACCAGTCATCAAGAAATGTCCCCATCAGTATTTTGGAGCCGTATTTTGCAGAAGAGAATTTGGTCAGGAGGAGAATCTGGCCAGCCTAGCCAGGAACTAAACCCCAGCCTCCAACAAGTATTTGGATCTAGGGAAGCCAAATCGGCTGTAGACTTTGGATCAGCAGAGAGACCGGGCTGGAGAAGCATAGGGGGCTGATTCCCAAGAGGGGACTTCTCCCCAGCCCTGCAAAAATGTACTGGCCAACAGGGAGAACATCCAGTGACTTGGAAGGCCCAGATGGGATGGAGCCATGATCAGATACATCCAAGAACCTCCCAGACAAATCGGCTCCTCAACTGCATTTGGCACAGCCCCAGCAAGGGAAAAGGGTGTACTGAGAGGTACTAACTGGTTTCCGTGCTCCCCAGAGCACTGGGCTTCAAAGATCTGTCCACGACAGGAGGCTTGGATGAGACAGTCGCTGCTGATGGACTTGCAGGGTGAACTGGAGAGACAGGAACCTTTGGGATTAAATCAGTCGGGGGCTTTTCCACACCAGGGATGAGGGGCCCGTCCAGAGACTCAGGACTTGGCTCTGGCTTTCCAAATTCCTGCACTATCCTTAGACGTTCCTTCTCCAGCTCCTGTCGTCGAATCATCTCCTCAAAGGCATGAAATTGCTCTTGCTCTGCCTGCTGCTGCTTCATCAGGGCTACCCGATTTTTCTCCTCTTCCAGCTGCTGCTGCAAAGCCAAGTTGCGTGCAAATTCTTCTGCCTCCTCCTTCTGCAAGGAGAAATACACCAAGAGGCATCAGCAGGCAGGGGAACGCTGGCCCGAGGCAGAATACAAAGCCTGTGCACCTCAGACCCTCAGCAATCCCAGGCTCCTTCTAAAGGGTCTGTAAAAGGAACGCAGCAAGCAGCACTCCCTGCAAGGAAGCTTCAGCTTGCAAAACAGAGATCCGCACTTCCGTCAGGAGAGCTAGACCAGGGCAGTAAAACTGCTGCCTTAGCCTCCCCTCTTCCATAGGAATGTAATTCCAGGTTGATTTCCCTCCATCCCAGCTCTAAAATCCCACTTGCCCGCAGCAAAACTGACTGTGGAGTTTTCTGCTTTGCTCACAGACCCCCAGATCCTTGCCCACGCTGCTAGCAGCTGCCTGCTCAGCTTCTGGATCCTCAGACCTAGACCTCACGCTGGGACAAAGAGACAAAACAGCCAACCAACAGTCCCAGCTCAGAGTGCCTCCAGGGTGCACAAGGAAAAGAGGTGCCACGGTGCCTGTGACAGATGCACCTACATAATGCAGCAGAGAGAGATCGGGACAGGGCTGGACCCACCCAGACTTCACATTTCAGAGCACCCAGGGAGCTCTGGAGACCTGCCCTCTTCCAAACACTTTGTGGCTGAGGGTCTTCTAGGGAGCACAGGCCTCCAGTCTCCTCTCACTCACCTTCTGCTCCTTGTACTTAGCATAGTCCTTGGCGTACCTCTTTAACAGCTCCGCCTTGAGCTCTTCAGCCCTGGGGAAGGCTACTTCTTTCAGTTTCTGCAGGGAGGAAACACAGTCGTAAGAGTGTGATAGTCCCAAGACAAGAAAAACCAGACCTGAGAGATGCAAGAACCAAGGGACATGTAACACCCAGAAATTATAAACCACCTGCTTGTCAAGGGGCAGGAAGGGGCGAGCAGCTCCACGCTGTGTCTGGGCAGGCTGCAGCTGTGTCTGGGCAGGCTGCAGACCAGCGCGTTGTAGCCACCACCACCGAGCAAGAGCTCAGGCAGCGCTGTCCTTCCCTCTTCTGGTCCGTGTCGAGCAGAGGAGTGGTAGCTTCTTACGGCTGTGCGCAATCCCCAGGGATCCCCTTGAGGCCCACCACACCGAGCATCCAGCCACCACAGATGGAAAAGCCACGCGGTGTTCGGAAAGCAGGGAGTTGAACAGGAAAGAAAGGACACCCCAGTGCTCAACGGGAAGTAAGCTGGCAAACCACAGCCAGCCCAGCGCAAGTGCAACAGGGTGTGAAGAACCCAAATCAAACTCCCAAGGGATTTGACTGCCCGGCCAAGCCAAGGCTTCTCAGTGTCTGTGTGCATCACTCGCCCCAGAGCCATGAAACCCCAACGTCGATGACACCAAAACATTTCTGACAGCAGCCGTTAAAGACTTGGCAACGTTACTACTTACTCTCATTGTCTCCCTCTTTTCGGGTATGACAGCAGTCTTATAATCACGGTGCTGTGGCAGCTTCTCAATGAAGAGCCTGTGAACACAGGAGAGAAACTGCATTTCGGAATCAGAGCAGAAAGGGACAAGCACAAGACAGTAAGTGGCATTTTGGGGGTAAGGATCATTCCTCTCCAGCACTGTCCCTTTGCTGTGTCACCTCCCTGGGCTCTGAGCAGCCCACAGTCAGGGCAGATGTCTGCCCCTCCCTCACATAATGGCCTTCTGAGCTCCTCATGGCACACAGGAGATTGTGTTCAGTCCCAAGAGATTCTTCTTCCACCTGGACTTTGGAGACAATCCTCAAGGATAACTACATCTGTTTTGAACAGAAGCATTAATAAGCTGGTCTAAAACACCAAGGACACTGGTGGTGATTCAGGAAGGTCCTTGGGCACCTGCCTACACCTCTGCGAGCATCCAAGGGGATTACACACAAGCTCAAGGACTCGGCTGACTCAGTGCTCACACTGCCCTACCGCACAGGGGAACAAACTGTTTGTGCTCAAGACAGGGAAATCAACTCAGACCTTGAAAAGAGAAAACTTGCAGGTAAGCTAAAAGCAAGTTCCCAACATCCTTGGCTGCTGCATCAGGAGCCCTTTGGCTCTGTGGCCCGGCAGGGCAGGATTTCAGGCAGCAGGGCTGTTTCTCTGCAGACTGCCGGGAGGGGGGAAAAAATCACACTGAGCTCAACATCACCCTGCTCCCAGCACGACTACAAACAGGTTAATCTTTGGCTTCTCTACAACTGGGATAACCCCTTCCAGGGAGCTCTGTAGGACACAGTGGTGAAGATACAGAGAAAGAGTACTGCAAGCACTAGAATGAGGAAAAAAGCCCACCAACATGGGGCAGTTCACTCAGGTTCAGCCCCGTGAGGCTCGCCAGGCTTGAGGCATCCCCAGATTAACTCTGTGAACAAGTCCCCAGCAGCACGCTAGCTGACTGAGTGCTCAGGGTGAGCTCACAGCAAGCTTAGCTGGGTCCTTGCCTCCTGCACGCAGAGCTGTGCTTGCTCCGAGTGTCCACAAAGCCCATGGGTACAACACACAAAGCCCTGCTCTCCCTCATGGCTCTTTGCTACACCACTTCAGTGTCCGAAGGAGATGCTGAAGCCTTCAGAGAGCAGCCTCGTGCCCAGGCACAAGAAATAAGGGTAGTGAGGAGTAGACTGTGACCTGGGGGACAGCACAAACAAACCAAGCAGAGCCAAGCGGGAAAAACTCAGCGGGGACAGAGCGAGAACACTCTTCCTGCGTGCAATAATAAGCCCAGCTGCTCCGAAACCTCAGTCCTCTGGGAAGAGGAAGGACTTCCTGCAACCCCGAATGCCTCTGGTTGCCACAGAGAGCGTGAGGATGCTCTCGCCAGAGACCGCAGGATCAGCGTAACCACGTCACAGCCCGGAGCCACAGAGAAGCCGTTGCTCCATCCGAAACGCACGGCGAGGTCCCGGCTGGTGGTTGTGAAGTAGGTCACTGTGTCGAGGAGACAAAACAAGGCTGTGATCATTGCCAACAGCTAGCAGATTAAAATGGAAGGGATTAATTAAGAAGGATTAAGAGCAGATGCTGGCCTGAGGAGGATGGAAAAAACAGCAGGGACAGCTGGGTTTCCACAAGTCACGGAAGGGGGAAAAAGGTGGGCAGCAGGATATGAGGAAGGCTCAGGCAGCCAGGGTAAAACTCTGGGGCAAGACCAGGCAGCAGCAGACTGGGGAGGGAGGCAGAGGAAAGGCAGGAGCAGTTCCCACTTCCTATCGACAGCCCAGCTGAGGCTTGGCAAGACCAAAACCTGCGGCTCCCATCACCAGGAGTTTTGGGCTTGTTCAAACCTCCGCCTGCTCCCAAGTCCACTGTGAGCAGCAGCTGTTTGGCACCAGGCAGCCACATCACAGGCTATTTTTAAGCACTGCTACAGCACGCACGCCAAGTCGGCATCTCTCGAGTCCCTTGCAACGCCCCACGCAAACCCCCAGAGCCAATCCTAGCAGCTCACAGTCACACAGGCTAACCAGGACCCAGACACCACAAAAAACTCACATCTTGATCTATTTACTTTCTTATTAGGCTTTAACAAAATCAAACCTATGGTGCCTGATGGCAAGGCAAGGAAAACATCCACTCAGATAATGCAGAAGCAGCTGTTCAAGAAGACACGCAAGCAGATGTCTGACAAGGTGACAAGACAAATGTGTTAAAAGCCCAACCTGCTTATTCTTCGAGATAGTCGTGTCGCCCTCCTGCGCCCCCGTGAGGAGTGCTGGGCAATGAGCTTCGTTTCCACATGGGAAACAGAGGTGCTGTGTAAGCCAAGAGACCTGGAGGTCAAGCAGGCAACAGAGGGCCAAACAGGGAATGGGCTGCCTCAGGGGGAATCTCTGCGGATCTGTCTTGAGACTACCCCGTGACCAAACAAGCTTGTCTCAAACCCAATGGCTTGTCTCAAACCCAACGGCTCCCCAGATCGGGTGCCTCAACCCAGATCTCATCGTGTCTTGAGATCAGGCTTGGGGAGTGCTCTATAGGGAAATAAAGAGAAATCCAGCTACCTAAAGCCCACAAGGCACACCTCGCTCCCACCAAACACACCAAGCTAAGAGCCTCTCGTACTTCTCCAGGCTGGAGCCCTGCCCTTCCTGAAGGCACAGGCTGATGAGGAAAGCACCCGCACTAGGTCATACGCTCTGGCATGGAGCTGAGCTCCGAGGAAGGGCAGCCACAGCACTGACCACAGATGTGGGCTGAAGCAGCAGGGCAAGAATCCAAGTCCTGTTTCTAGAAAGGGGAGAGCAGAGCAAGTCCCGTGCAAGGCTGCAATTACCAGTGCCCTGCCCTTGCCTTCTGGACTGTGCCCCTTGGGGAAGTGCATCTAGAAAATTCTGCATCAAGCCCACTGCTTGAGCTACAGTTTCCTATCTTCATTGACAGAAACGAGACTGTGATATTAAGTTCATCTCTTTGGACAATCCAGGGAAACAGCTCATATTCATCAGTGCTGAAGAAATCACACCAAGGGAAGGATTCTCACCCTCCTGGCAGCCAGGCTAACGTACAAGCCACGAGCGTTTGAAAGCTGCTGGAGAGAAAACACGCCAGGACCTCTTACTGCTATAATGAAACAGCAAAGGTGCTTTTAGTTCATTTGTTTAGTTAAAGAGTTTCTCCTTTGGCCCCAGCTACGTAACCAGCCTGGAAACCTTCCCGAGGGTTTTACACTTCCCAGCTCCCTGTGCAGCCTCTCAGGGCACTCGCTAAAATGCCCATAAAAGCTCAGGAAGTGCAAGGCGGGAAGAAAAGCTAATCAGAGAAAAATGTGTTGGATTTAAGGGGCAGGAACCCTGCACGCAGGGGCAGGGAGAGAAAATGCCCAGGGAGATGCCAACCACATCCTGGATAAGTGGGTAGTGTGGGCACAACAAGGACCATACCAGAGTGGCACTGGGTAAAAGCGGGAGGAACAGGCTGTTGGCCAAAAAACCTACAGGAACGGGACACTCTGCCATTGGGATGTTTTCTGAGAATCATGAGTTTCAGCCCTTTAAACACCAACAGGCACAGCTACGCAGAGGAGCGCACGCTTGCTCCGCTTGTACTCTGGGCTGCTCAGACACTATCCAGACCCGACACCACGTCACCGCGTTAGCACGGTGTATGCTCCAGCCCGGCGGGCACAGCAGTGGGGTTTCAGACCCAAGATGGCTCGTTTCTGGGCAGCTACGGAGATGACAGCAAGAATATGCGGCTCTGCACTTGCCTACATGGAATGCAGACCCTACAGCTGGAGACCCGGCAGCTGAAACGCCAAACAGGGTGTTGGCTGGGTTTATATACGATCTGGAGCTTTCTAGAAGAGTGCTCGGTACCCAAGAAACCAGTTGATTGGAATTAGGTTCTTTGGACCCAGAACTCATCCCCACGTCCCTCCTAAGAAGGGCTTGGGCGTAGGTGTGCGTGTTTGGAGAGGGGTAGATTATACTCCTTCTGAGATGTAAAACTAAACCTACAACTGGTCCCTGCACCTGAGGGAGAAACTCGCTGCCTGCTGTAAAAGGCTGTAGTAACCTAAGTGTAAAGCAGGCTTCTCCTCCAAAGGCTGTTTATTAGAGAAACCACCAACCAGCCTAGATCCTTTCCAGGGAGATATCTGGTATAGACATCCTTGACCATGGATCCTTGCCAATCCGTATGATGTCACAGCCAACCTAGTGACAATCAAGACCAATCTAGCTCCTCTGCAGCAATAAAACAGCAGGAAGCTTTGACACACAGGAGACAAAACCTCCCTCCTGCTGACAGGAGTCTCCACTAGCAGAGGGACAGAGGAACACAAGGTCAGCCTGGTTTCAAAGGCAACTTTCACAAACCTCCCACAAAGAGGTGAGCAGTGTTTGTGGGTTTGTGCCTCACATTTATGACATCTCCTGGTCAGTCTAACCAGCTGCATCCTCACCTCCGCGGGAACCGAAAGTCAAAAGGATTGAAATCCATAAACGCCCTGGACAGAACCCAGTTCTTCCAGCTCACCAAGGCCTCACAGTGTTTAGACACGCTCAAAACATGCAACACCGAACCCACAACCCCTCCTATCAACGCCGGTTACTTGCAAACAAAGCAGTGCTGCTCTTACGTGATGTATTTGTTGTAGAGGATAAAGGCATGCTCAATATTGCCTTCCTCCGAGTAAACAGTCGCCATGCGGAGGATCTCCACTCCGGAGCGGTAGTAGCGTCGCGGCGGGACGTCCTCGTTCACTTCCACGGCACTTCCCACCTGGATCAGTTTTCGGACTCGCTCATCCGGCGGGAGGCTGACGTCAGCGTGGTCGGGCATGATGACACACATCAAAGCTGCTGCGAGGCTGAACAACCCTGTGGTGGGAGGAAAGTGCATCTTAACCAACATAAACCAGGTAACTCATCCAGTTTCCTCAGGACTTTCTTTCCTCGATAGAAATCACTCCCCCTCAGGAGAAAAGCATTTAATACAGGGGGCAAGCTAGCTCCTGAGGGTGGAATCTGGGAGAAACCCAGCTCGTTTGGGAAACTGTGCTTGGATATTTACTTTACAATCTGAAAGGCAGCCACAACTTCAAGACCAAACTATGGTTTGACCCATCCAAATCCCACCCAAAGGAGCACTTCCTTCCTGGCTGTCTCCATGCAACAAAACTAATGCTGATCCTTAGTCTGGGAGCAGATGGCCGAAGCATTTCATTCGGACTCAAGGAGGGTTTCCACACTGCAGCATTCACCGTTTCGCTTACACAGCAGTGAAAAGAGGACAGAGCTGAAGGCCATCCTTCCAGCCGCTGCTGCTCAGCAGATCCATCCCTACACAACAAGCTTGATCCTAAATTGCTCTTGCCCAGGCAGGGTTGCCATGTCTTTCTCCCCCGTGCGGCGGGAGGCACACCCGTCACCCCAGGAATGCACCTCGACCTGATCCATGCGTCTGCCTCCTGCTTGGCTCCAAAAAAAACCCTTCTCACCCACAGCCCCATGGCACAAGGCAATAAATTCAAAGCTGAGGAAGAGCCAAGACTTGTTGAGGGGCAGCAAAGGCAGAAACTCTCCACAATGCTTTTGCTTGCACCAAAAGCAGGTTTCCCCTGGAAAAGCCACCCTGGACCAGCGTAAGGGTTAAACTATGAAATCACTGCAGAGCACCTCACAAGCCTTCCAGCAACACAGCTGCCACACAAACAACATCACCGTTTACCACAACTCCTTCCTCCTTCCTTGGGGAAAGGTGCCAAGCTGAGCTAAGTTGCCGTTCTGGGATTGCCTCAGAGCAGAAGCCCCTTTTGACAGCAGGCAGGCCCACGTTTCTCAGCCCACATCCTGGAGAGGCCTCCACAGGCCTTTTGCCCTAAATAAGAGCTGCGGGATTCAGTCCTGCCAGAGGGTGTCATGACAAAGTGCTCACTTACAGGGTGTGACTGAGCTACAGCTCGGAGCGGGCTTCAGCTTCTCCTCCTCACTGGGTGTGTGGTCACCCAAGCCAGACCGCTCTGTCACCTCCCCAAACCAAAGCCCCCTGACAAGTTCCACAGTCCCTCTTCCCCAAGAAGCAACAGACACCACTCACACACTGTAACTCCTGGTGTCCCCAGCCCAGAGCCCCATCCCATCGCCCCCCATCAATTCCCACAGCACACCTCGAGAAAAAAGTACCCAAACCACTCCCCCCCGAGCTACCTGCTCCCAGACTACAGACCCCGCTCAGACACTGCCCAGCAGGAGACGGGAAGAGCCTGCCACCTCACCAGAGCCCTGCAGAACTGCCATAACCCCTCCTCTGAAAGGGAGAGCAGGGACACCTGCTGTTGTTCCCTCCCACAACCTCCCCCCCCTGCCCTCCCCTCTGGACAAAGAGTGAGAAGATGCCCCAACCAAAGCCCCCACGGGCTCCCA
>NW_010260717.1:0-422 GCF_000690775.1 Eurypyga helias
TGCTAGCCGGAGTTAAACCACGCCATGTTTCTAAGACATTTGATGGTGAACTGTGTAGAAAACCCTTGTGTCCAGGAATTATGTTCCTGCTTTACTGTATTTTGATTGGGAAGAAGTGACATTTTCTTGCCTGGCATAGTTGAGTGATGGGGTTTTTTTCTTCTCATTTTGGCTTTATCCTTTCAGGTTTCTTTTTTTGGGGGGGAATGTTTAATTGCTCTGATTAAATACATTTTAATTTTTTAATTTAAATGTTCAAAATTGTAATAAACTTTTCCATATTTTTATACACTGCACTTAGATTTGACTCATGCAAAGTTAATTCCTTCCGTTGCGTTATAACTGTTTCTCTAAGCCTTTTAGAAAGCTGTAGCACATGTAATATGGAAAATCAGCCTCTTTTCAGCGACCCAAGGCTGTAA
>NW_010260717.1:447-1015 GCF_000690775.1 Eurypyga helias
AAAGAGGTGAGCTAATAACTAAATAAATCAAAGGCTTCGAATTTTGGCCCAGCCTAAACCTCTGTTTAGGGACTGCTAGACCCTTGGCTTCTACTGACTTGGGTGTTCAACCCTCTGAGATGAAAGCTCATCAGTCAGAGCCTTCATACTGCAGTTTTTGAAAGGAATGCAAATTCTTTACCCTTCGCTGGGCATATAAAGGAATCAAAGAATTTTAGACTATGGAGGTGATATTTAGCAAGTGTCTAGCTGTTCCCTATACCTGCAGAGATTAGCAGCTTTCTTGTACTAACCGTAATGCTAAATCTAAAGGGGCGCTTCCAAAATAACCTCCTCTTCCCCCCCTTAACGCACTGCCTGAATCCAGTGCGTGTATACAAATAAATAGTAGCGTTAGAAAATACTTGGTTCTGAAAGGTGAATTCCTTCTTTTTAAGCGTCCCAAATAAGGTTTGTGTGTGATGTGTAGTTACATAGGATCTCCAGGGAGTCATACCAGGGTGCTTAATGAAGTGATCTGCTATTGATTTGGCAGCATGTTCCAGTCTTAGAATCACAGAATGGTTTG
>NW_010260718.1:0-32378 GCF_000690775.1 Eurypyga helias
CGGAGTTAAACCACGACAGGCATTTTAACCTGTTTGTTTTAAAAGAAAAAGGAACTTCAACTTCACGATCCAGCTTTTTCCAAGCACAAGTGAGCAGATTCCGCATAAACAGAAAGGCATTGGAAATTAGGTACCTTTAGTCAGGGTTTCAGGTGAACCTTCAGTTTCCAAAAACCCTGAGCTCCCAAGGAATACAGAACTGCACTGCTGTAAGAAATAACATCATTAGAAACCCCACCATGTAATTACTCACACTTTTATTACTTGCTGAAATGCTTTATTAGGAGCACATATAGTCATGCCTACAGAGACATGCAAATATCATTAAGCAGAACCCATGTGCTGTCCATAAAGCATGTTTCCAGCTTGGGATTTCTTTATGTGGGAACAGAACTTATAGAATTCCCATACCAAGAGACAGGAAATTTAGAACAGCTGATTCACACTGCAGAAGCTCTTACTCCTATCACCAGAATATACTCTAAAATAAAGATACTCAGCTGCAAGGCTCATATAGAGAAGGCCGTGTTAGAAAAACAACATCCTGAATTGTATATGCGGCTGACAAGCATAAAGTAGCCTGATTTTTTTCATAAAATACACGTTTCTCAAAATTCATCCATTTTATGACAGATCAACATTACATCGTTTCCCAAACCTACCACTTCAGTGCGCTCTTACAAAGAGGGAATACATTTCAACAGCCTATGAAGCAGTTAGAAACAGTGATGATGGCTTGTGAAAGACTTATGAAGTAGCAGAAGAGTAGATATCGGTATTTCAGAGTAGACAAAACCATGCAGAAACCAAAGAAAATGCATAATTTAGTAGGCAAATACTAACAAAAATGCATGACCAAATTATTGATATGCTCTGTAGGGACCTAAATTTCAAGGTCTTCACATCCTCTAGAAACATTCACTTTTCTTGTAAGAGAAGGATTTCAGAACACAAAAAAGCATTAACAAGTAATTGGAGAAAACATACTACAAAATACAGTTTCAATACAGTTTAGGCAAAAATTGTTGCAAGCCAGCCTTTGTAGGAACTGAGAGATGAACACCTACAGCACGCTCTAGCTTTCAGTAAGACTAATGGAATTTACAGAAATTTAAAATATTCAGAACTCACTTAGCAGCTTTGGGAACTACAGAGATATATGAAAGAAAAAACAAGAAGTTAAAAAATTTCAAAGCACAAGTAATTGAAAGACATGAATACTCACATTAAAGCTAGACATGTATAAAATGCTTCCCACAACTTTTAAAAAAATATAGCCTGTATTTAAAGGGGTGAGGAGGGAATAGAAATACTTTCTCATAATACGATCACAGAGAAAGAATTAAATTATAAATGACACCATTCTAATAAACCAGAACTGATTACAACATTTTTTTTTAATGAAAAGGTATGCAAAACCAACAAATAAAATGCATCAGAGCTTGGTAAAGATCAGTAGTTTAGCCTCAACGTTATCTACTGCACATCTGCCACACCACATTATCTTACTACTCAAGCATCATTTTTGCATTTCAATGTAGTAGCTCCATCAGATTAAAGCCCAAGACATTTCAGCTGTGTTTCAAGTAAATAAGTGGACATACAGGAATATTATGCATGGCCTGTATCATTGACACTAAGCAAAGAAAATGTGATTAGCACCAAATTGCATCTGACAGGGGAATCAGAAAGCTGTCAAACACAATGACATGGATTCAGTATTTAGAAGGTAAAAGGGGGAATAAAGAAGCTGGCCAGTCTGGCATGGAGACAGCAATAAAACACAACAGCTATGATAAATTAATTCATTTACTTATGAAAAATTAGAGGCTTCCACACGCAGCCCTCATTTATAATCTTGTCAATCTGGCAGAGTAAATAAAAAGCCTATACAATGCACAGTGGGATGGAAGAAAAAAGAAACAAAAGAGGGGGAAAAGAAAACACAGATTGTTGCATTTAATCTAACAGAATAATTTCTTACATCAAACCACACTGGATGGAGCCTTTGATAGGCGTGAGTAATGCAAGGATACATTGTAGCAGTGGCTACTGCATTTATTAGACACGTACAGTGTTAGAACAACAGGAAGGTTAAGATCAAACACCTGGAAGCCATATAAAACAAAGAGAATTTTTAACATGCGAGAGATGCTGTTACAAAGAGCTACAGGGGAGAAACTGGAAGTAAATTCCAAGGACCAAGCCTTGGGTCAAGAACAGGCTCTAGAAGGAGGAGATGTTCACATAAGAGCTGCCTGGTGTGGCCATTAACAGCAGTCTGCCTTGGAAATCCTTTGCAGGGAAAATAAGCAACATCCTGCAGCTCAGTCCCTGCAGTGCTTCCCAGGGTGGTATCCCTGGATCTCCAGGTAGACCTAGTAGCTAATACCTCAACAGCAATACAGCTACAGTAATTTTCTCAACTGAGACCACTGTTGTAATAAGGAGATCATAGAAATATTGGCCTTTCAGAGGAATATTTCAATGATCACCGTGTCTGTCAATTGTCAGTAGTTGAGTTTAGACCAGAAAATAATTAATTTCCTGGAAATGAAAAAAAAAAGTTATCCATACCTTAACAGCATGGAACACCACCATGAAAATGTAATGTCACTGAGCAGCAGCAAGGACAACTGTCAGCACCAGCACAGAGGCTAGACTGTCATCTTCTGACATTTCACATTTGGACTGATGACTGCAGATCTATTAAAATCATATTTATCCTGAGGTATGTACCTTGGCTACGAGGGCACAGTCAGCTCTTAGTAGGCCTGTATACTGGAAAGGTTGTTCTAAAACGTAGTGAAATGAGTTGACCCTGCCACTTGCCAGATATTTACACTACAGCAGCCTACAAGGACCCCAGGCGATCAGAAGGCCACTGTGCCCCAGAAACAGGTTAAAAGGTGATGCTTACAACAAAAAACAACCTAGTCACTAGCAGCTTTCTCCCAACATTTATTACCCGTCCAGTTCATATGGGAGTGACAGACTGGGACAGATGAGGCATCTTGCTGATGAGCCCGTATCATTTAAGCCTAGGACTGATGACTTGCCCACGACCACTCTTCTCCCTCTCCAGCGTAGTTCAATCTATGTGAGAGCTTTATTTTATTTTCATCAGTACGTGTGTGGAGTAGTGGAAGGAAGAATGAAGAAGGAAAGTCTCACCTCTAAATCAACCGGCAGGCCAGCAGAGCCAGGTCCGTGCCACAGCAGCAGGTTCGCCAGGCTCTTGAGTAGCACTAGTGTTAGTGTTTACTCCTAACCTCCACAGAGTTAAAAACATTAGGAGTTTCACAGGGCTATTTTGAAATCTGTGAGATGCTTTAGAACAGATACTTTCTAGTTCACTTCAGAGAAATAATTGCAATAAACCTATTTTCAGAATATTATTAGCCCTGATGTTTTTGAATTAGGTACCATTGCCACATATCTCTCACCATTAGGGGCTTCTAATGTGCAGTATTTTAACCAAAATATTTTCATTTTTGGTCTACAAATTAAGTACTTTGTATCCAATTCAATATATACAATTCAACGCACACATACATACTGTTTTGACACCTTCTGTTGCAAATCCACAGATTAGAAGTGTTGCAAGGCCAGCTGGGGTTTACTTGTGAATTTCTGCAAGTTTCTCATTTTCTTCCCCCATCTAAACTGAAGTATGCAACCCACATGCTTGTGGAGCTAGCCCTCCAGACCCAGGCTTCTTGCTGGTCATGCAGGAAGATAACCAAAACAAAGATGGCCATTGCTGAACTGCCTAGGAGGAAGACAGGTAAAAGCTGTACTAGTGGCAAAGTGATCTCCTACCTGATCATGTTTAGAGACCTAGTGAAAAATGACATGTTATTGAAATAAAGCATATATTCTCCCAGTGACCTGCATCTTCAGAACAAAACCAAACCAGCCTGTAGCATTCCCACAGTGAAATATTTCCTACATTATAAGCTGGAAATAATGTGGTTTCTGCTTGGATTTTTAAAACAATATAGAAGTGCAAATAGCAAGTGTCTAGGATTAGCCAGTACTTCAGGTTCTCTGCCAATTTTCAGCCTGCTTTGTTTTTCCATCACTGATTTTTACTCAACCTTTTGACTGAAGATGATCTTCACGTACTTTATGATACCAGCACTCGATGCCCAGAAGAGGGCACAAGCAACCCTGGGGAAGCCACAGGTGAGGCTACACAAGAACACTTAGGAACCCACCACTCAACCTTTAATCAGTCTAACTCACCACCATAACCTTAAATGAATTCTTAATTCTTTCATATGTGATTTTTACAAAACTTTGAGAGAGGTAATTTAAAAAGCTGCATAGTATCCATCAGTGGCAACACAAACAGAGGGAAAAAACCCATAATTATTAAATGACCTCTACATCTAAAATCCTCACATCTAATTCCAAATTTTCAGCCATTTTCAAGATTAAGAAATACAAACTGTCCGTATATACAAGTTTACACGGCCTACACAAACTCAGGATATAACCAGAGTGGGGAGAAGAGGGGTAAAAAAGAAAAAGCCTGATGGAACTGTGTGACATGAAAGTTACAGGAAATACTTAGTGCCTGGCTAAACCCCCATACAAGATAAGGCCTCTTAATGACAAGCTACTTCACAGCACTTACCTGCCCTTTTAGGGCATGTTGGAAGTACACTCCAGCATAAATACCTTTTTATTTTGACACTACCCTATGGAAATGTTGTATTACAACTCACAACCATGCCATAAAAGCCTGGTTTATGATTAAACTTGTAGTGTACCCTTGAGCAGAGTTTTTGCTGGTTTGTTGCTTTTAAGGTACACAGCTAAAAGAAACAAACCGTCTAACTGAACAAGTATGTTAAAAAATGCCTCTTCTTAAACCATGCATAGCTACAGTAGAAAGAAGGTAATTGCACAGTCCCACTGTCACTGAGAATTTCACAGCTGGTCAGGATACAAAGCATGACCAGCTGTAATAGCTTGTTTGAGCATCTGCTGCTCATTTAAAACAGACTTTTGTAAAACATCTTCCTATTATATTTTCATCTGCACTATTGAAAGAGAGTAACTCCAGCCCACAGGGCTGAGATGAGGAGTAGATCACAGACAATATGGCAATGCTGGGACAAGCACTTAGGAACAGGTAAGATAAAACCTGAGTTAACCATTCCTTACTTCCTTTCTCCTTCTATCCCTTTAATCTATTTCACCCTCTCCATCCTTGCCTGGTAGGTTTCACTTGTTAATAAACTGTTCAGAGCTCTCTATCCTATTTTCAAATTTCAAGAGAAGCACTGATCCTAAACTCAGCTGCAAACAAGTACTGAATTGCAGTCTAGGGGATCTATTTTCACCCCTAGTCCATTCCCATACAAAGCGTCTCTCACCTGCCAGCACACACGGAGAAGTAAAAGCACATCAGCAGGTGGCTTTCTGGAGAGCAGACTACACCCTTGCTGCTTGCCCAGGAAGCGAAGCAGAGCTGCACATTAGAGCTGCTCACCGGTGCCCTAAGCAGGCATGCATAGCACCCGAGTGCCACACATGCTCCTCCAAGCGCACTCCCGCTTGAGCTGCAACACCAATTTAAAGCCTATTGAGGGCAGAAAGGCCTAATGGCTCCACTATGGCCCCAAACAGTTTTAACCTCATCTCAGGGTCAACTCAAAACTAAATGTCTCTGTAGTCACCTCAAGAGACACTACTTACCCAACACTCACAGCACCCACTGTCTTACTTGACATTTCTTCTGCACTCAAGTCACAATGATACTAAATAGATGCCACTCATGAGGGATGGGAAAGAGGAAGCAGGGAGACAATGGGTATATCTGAAACCTGAACTCAGCATAATCCCTGGTGATTATGGGGAAGATCAAAAGAACCAAATCACCCCAGCTTCAGGCAAGTTTGGAGGCTAACAAATGCCTGGTACTCTAGGAGTTAAAGATGTAAGGTGGGCCCCATGGGGCATGAACACTGTGACACACTGTCTTTTTCACTGAACTCACACTTAAGGTAAAGAACAATAACTTTATGCTTTGCTATCTGGTAACAGCTGAATTCGAAGGCAGCAAACAGATCACTGATTTTAGAAAAACATCCCAGAAGAAAAACTGACAAAGTATTAGCTTCTTCCTCAGGGGAGCACTGAAGGTAGGTCTGCACTGCAAAGGACGCTGGGCTGTGGCAGAGGCAAGCACACTCACGCTGCTCTCACCCAGTGCCCTCAAGGGACCAGGGGCAGCTGGACCAACACCCTGCCCTGACCAATCAAGGACTCTGTGCCTCCACACAAAAGTGTGCCACATCCTTCCTGCTGCACCCTCATCACATTTATTTCCCAAATTAGTGAGCCTAAAGGAAGCTCATGCATAACTGTGGTGTTTTAAACTGAGGCATGATGAGGTGCACAAGAAAATAAATAACTAAAACCCCCTGTACCAGTAAGCTTGCCCCAACTGGTGTCTTACCCTTTGCCATAGCTGAAGCCATAGCTATTCCGTTTATCCCCTTCTGCTCGCTCCCACACCTGCAAGCACTGCAGCTGGCCCAGTGCAGCAAGAGAAATGACACAAACACGCTCAGCAAGGAGGTGCTTATTTAGTATGCAAGCCTTTCATGACTACTGAGCATCCCATTTCTCCCATTTTCCTCAATTTATTTGCTTCCTACATCTAGTATTATGGTATCAAGGGTGACTTGCATAGATTAATCATTTTGCCTTCAATGCAAATGCCTTAAAATTCTTATGCACTTCCAGCAAAAGAATTCAGAATTTATTTTCCTGAAGGAAGGCAACCTGACAGTTCTTTTTAAAAAACACACTAATACAAAATTAATGATGAAGAAACCGTTTATCTCATCTGGTTGGCACACATTTCTTTATATAAAGTATTAGCTAAGTACTGACTGCCATAAAGTATTTTTCATTGAAAGCACATGTATACAAATTGACAGACAAAATGGCAGCCAAAACAAATATTTAACATTAAAGGTGAAACATTAGCTGACAAAAAAAGACAAGGAAATTCTAAATTAAGGCTTTCTATCTTTGCTTTTCATGTTAAATCTAAACTTCAAACAGAAAGTGATGTTGCACCACTCTCCATTACCGTAAGCATGCAAAATGAGTAAGGCAAAACAGAACTGTGAGCAGAGTGTCAGCAATACCTTTTGATTTCCCTGCTTTTGTCAGCTCGCACCCAAGTGACAGCGTAACTTTGTCATTAGTCAACTACGTTTGTGCTTTCCAGTCTCCCTCTCCCATGGGACAGCACCTTCCTTGAGTTTCCTTAAGAGTGAAGAAAATGTCCTGTCTCTTGAGAAGCAATTAAGACAACTGAAAACAACAGTGTTCCACAGAAGGGTAAAGAAGCAGTATCAGACAAGTACAGAAAAAGCCACACATAACTGGTTTCACATTAGATTTGAATACTCCAAAAATATAACTCAAAATGCATTTTTCAGAAAATAAGCTAGGTAACCTCTTTGTTCTATAGAAAGCAAAATTCTGAACCAAAAGAGCTGCAGAAGCAGTTATAACGTGCCTTCACAAAGACAATCATCCAGCATCTAACCTAAGAAAGAGTAATTCCACTTCAAATCTGGAATACAGAAATATTTCCCAAACACATTGATACTAAAAGTTCTTTAAATGGACAACTCTATCAAAAGGTATCAATACAAATACAGCTGTCATGAAACACACTTAAGTAACATTGGCCAAAACATCAGTTATTTTCAGTTTTAGAGAGGCCACAAACACAGCTGAGATGCACCTGAGAAATCACATGAAACACAAGATGTACTAAACTGTCAAATAAGAAACCACACCCGTACCCTAACAGCCTTCTGTCCGTTAAAAATTGTTGAAAAAACACTCACTGTACTGAAAGGCAGGTGTCTCTCTTCAATATCTAAGGAAGTTTTGCTTACATATTCTGAGCAAGTATAATTCCACTTCTCAAGCAATTAACATTCTCCCAATCTGTACTGCTTAGGTAAAGCTACACATTTCTTCTTTACCACAGGTTACTGATTTCAAGGGTTTCAGGAAGTTGTTCTTTTAGAACTCACTGGAGATCAGAGAAATTAGGAAAACTTTAAAAAAGTCTGCCAACAGCTGTTACTATAGAAACAAATACTGAATCTGCAAGAATCAGATTTTTTTTTTCTTCTTTTGCCTAGTGGACTCTTGAGAACTCTGTGACAAAAAAGTTAACAAGGTCCTAAAAGCCATCACTTCTCAAAACAGAAACCAAAATCCAAATAGCTTGCTTTCCACTGAAACTTAAAAAAACTAAACAAGTGCACCTTTAGATATAAGCCCCAAACTTTTCATATTAACAGAAGTTTACACAGTAAATACAAAATGTACATTTGGCCTCAGGCTTAAAAAAAAAAACAAACCACACACACAACAACCAACACCTGCAACATAAGCCAAATAAAATAATGAAAGCCCAGTTTGTGGGCTTTATCCTACAGCACTGAGAATTATTGCACTGCCCTTCCATCTGCACGGCCCAGCCACGAGCAGTGTCCGGCCAACAGCCCAGCAGCAGCCGGAGCACTCAGGAAGCAACTTGCCAGCACCAGCCCTCAAAGCTGGAATCACAACCAACCATTTAAGGCAGCCCATAAAGAATTAACACAATCCATCTTTTTTTAATTTACAACTTTTAGGAATTTCAGTTTTAAAACCTAAATAAATAAAACACAGCCCAATTCCTACACCAGCTCCCACAAAATACGTTATCTCGCCAGCCATCACCCATCAACATCTCAATCACCCGTCAACAACATCTCAACCTTATTTTACATCATAAATTTGCACACCAGCGTAAATTTTGTCAAGAAAGGAGCTGGCAGCATGAGAACCTGGCCAACAGAGCCAGCAGTGAATCTGCAGAAAAGTTACCCCATGCTTAGATTTTCACTGTAGTACATTAATGGGGTCAAACGGAATTATTTAAAAGCAAACATGCAAAGGCAATTTAGAAGCTACCCAGAGAACAAGAACTGTGACAGATCTATGACAAGCAAGGTGCATGCAGTATTTCAAGTATGGGGAATTTCATTAGTTCTTTGCACAGGATAAAAAACTGCTCTGGAACAAAGACTAATCATACCATCGCAAGAAAATCTATCAGAGACACATAAAATATGCATTAGATCAATTAAAAAAACTATCTTTTTAATAATGAAAATTATCGCTCATCAAATAAAAATGTATTAAGCATTTTAGCTTTAAACAAGCCCTTACACCACAAGACCAAAATCTGCCATACACAAGCATCTAAAAATTTACAATATCTGGGTGGGAAAACTGTGAGTTAATGGAGAAATTGAATTTTCACTTTTTAAAAGGGGACACAAACATTCTGCTACGACATCTGTTCAGAGGTTCTACTGCAGCAGAAAACCAGAAAACCACCAGAATTTTAGCTGTCAAAACAAATCCTCAAATTAAAGAAAGGAGGAGGAAGTAAGTGCTGAACAATTACACACTTCCAGCACCAGAAGTCTAGCATTTAGAAAAAAAAAGTAGAAGGAGCAGGGAGGCAGTCTTCTCACTCAGTCAAACACTGGGAGGATTACTAAATTGGAAATGCACTCAGAGGCACCCCCAGTGTTACAACAATTTGCTGAGATCTGTGAAAAAACCCAGACTCAGACTCATGAGTTACTTATCGCTGCCAGGGCATCTAAACACGCGCTCAGCTTCAAACCTCTGAACAAAACCTCTTTGATCCAGAGACAACTCACCACATCCAACGCTCGCTTACGGGGCCTTCTGGACAGGGCCAGTATGAGTCTCTTCTGACTTCTAGAGCTAAAGCCAACATGCCCATGTTGAAGGGCGATTATAGCCCGGCCAAGAGACACTGCAAGATGGTACAGCAAGGCACAGGAGAATGCCTTTAAACATATTCCAGATATTGTTAAATTTAAAAGACAGCTTTTCGTATCTAAATTCATGATCCACATGAAAAGCCATTATTTCTCATTCATAGAGCTTAACCTTTAGTTTTTCAACAAACCTTCTCAGCAGCTTCGTTTTTACTTTCTCTGTTGTAACCACCTCTTTATTTAAAGTGTCTGGGAAATTGCAAGTGGTAAGGCATTGATTCTTGAAGGTAGATTTTTCAAAAAATTCACTTTTAATAATGCAATGACCTTCCCATAACAATCTATAACTAAGTTTTAACAAGTGGCTTTAAGTGGAGAAAATGGGAAAATCGTGTGAAAATGTCACAGCATCGTAAGTGAATTGGGACATGAGCTGCTTAACTAGCACTTAATGTACTCAAATACTGTGCTAGTATGCCAATCACAAACATATTCCCCTCTCCTTCAAGCATTTGACACTACAAAAACCAACACTATCCCACTGTCTTTGAAGAATATTACTAAAGACCAATTTGAGAAGAACCCTGCTGACTACAGCTTTACAGAAATGTTTGATTTTCAACAGATAGCGTTCTTGCCACATGAGCTGACCTGACTCCCAAAGAAGACAAGGACACTGGTGCACTAGCTACTAACCCCACTGAAAAGCTCAGAGACTAGAGAATCTAAATGCAAGCAAGCAACAATTTTGGAAACTGAGCCTGCATTCCAGCCTACGATGAAAGCAGACAACAGCAGCAGAATCTAGATTTTCAAAACTCCTTTGGATCTTTCCTTTGATGTGTTAAAAACAGTATTTTCAAAAGGACACTGCCACAAGTGTAACTGAAGTGAATACTAGATACTGGAAAGACAATTTCCAGAGTTTTCTAGTAAAGACAGGATCCCAAAACAGCATGTAAGAAGTGCAATAGGCATCTGAGGAATACAGCACTGAGTCGCATCAGTTATCAGGAGAACCGTGTGGACACATGACCAGTCAGATCATCTTGAAATGTATTGTTCCTTCCGTAAGACTAAAGAAAGAAACAGCTGTCAAAGGAACAGACTCTTCCACCAGGGTATGTATTTTAGAAATAAGATATTTACTGTTCATTTGAATGATGAACGCCTTTGCATGCATACACACTGCCTCATACTTTTGCTATGGAACTGAACATTGAGTACTGTCACGATGTTATTCCCCAGCAGTACCTACAATCAGCAGTTACTACTGCATGTGTAAACAGGTGCGAGGCAGTGCATATTTTTCCATATTTTATGAAATATATTCCACGATATTAAGGCAGGTGGGTAAATCAAACTCTCCTCCTCCCTCACAAATTGAATTTGATACCAAACGGCTGGCACAAATTAGGTTGTGATCTGATCCAAAATGTTTCATATTAAAAAAGGAAAATTCCCAACAGTACTTCATTTTTTGTATAACTGAACTATACCAAGGAGACAGGGAAGAATGTTTTGCTGTTTAACCGATCAAATTAGACAAGCAAATTCAGTCTGAAAATAATACCCTGAAAAATGTAACAGCTACTCCTTTTTGCTCTACCACACGACACATTGCATGCAAAAAGGGGGAAATTCACAATGAAGAAGTTCCGCTTCTTGACCTTGAACACACAACGACCAGTCATTAGAAAGCAAGCTTATTTAACTTGAAACTGCTCTACATTCACAAAGGTCTGAAGTCCTGGACTTCACCAACACTTTTTTTTTCCATATTCTACACAGCCATCAATTTAGAAAACCTCACCCAGGTTCTGGGGGTAGTTCGCAGCTTGTGACCTGTCACTCTTCCCCTACCCCTCTGCTGTAGCATTTGAAGGGTGAAGTTTTAGTCTGCATCACTTGTTCGGGTTATTCATTTGCTGGTGATACCTGGAGTAAAGCAGAACGGACTGCATGCAGCAGGCCACTTTCAGAAACCATACTTGGCAATTCCTGTGAGGAGTCCAGCTTGGGAGGGAGCAGAGGCGGCCTTCCAGCCCAGACAACACTGCCCTTGCAGAGGGGAGCGGCCACGCCACTGGAAGAAGGCATGGCCAGAAGTCTGTTAGCTGTGACAAGTTCAGGACCGGAACCAAGAAAGCAAGTGGTTGACATGTTGGATTTTGCTTTAAAGATGTAATTTTCTTTCAGCTATAGCTTTATTTCCAAATTACTTGCCTGGTCCAAAAAGCTGCCAAGAGGCAGGATGATGCAGAGTCGCACAGCCCAGCATTCCTAGGGAAGGTCCAGCAGTGCAGCAGCAGCTCACTCTGCCCAGATGCACAGCTCAGCCCCTGTAACCCTTCCGGCAAGAGGGAGCATCACGGCTGAGCGCTGACACCCAACCTCTTCCAAGGTTTGGGCCTTGGAGATGTCCTCATGAAACACCTTAAGCATTCGCAGGGCCCACACTGGGACAGATAGAGCACAACGATCACTTCTGAAAAGGGGGAAACCGGATGTGCTTAGATAACTGTGATACAGTATTCTGCTTCTTCATTCTTGGTGATTTCTTTCTACCCGTTCACTCAAATATCACTTAGACAAAAAAAAAAAAAAGTACTCTATTGCTATTTATTTACATCTCTTCTCAAGTTAAGATACAGAAAAGGAATAATTCTCCATCAGGCCAAATTACCCAGAGATCAAGATTTTAATAATAGATGTAGATAACCCTATCATCAAAACCAGAATTACAATAAGTGTTTTTGTGTCTGATAATATTGCAATATTTAACAGTGTTGTAATCGACTCAACATAAGGCAGCCTAAGAAACTCACATTCATACCTGCCTTGAGGAAAAAAATGTGTATTTCAAAAAATAATTAAAACAATTTGTGCCAGCCCATCTCACCACTGTCTCCAACACAGCAAAGTCATTCTATCCATAACTTGTTCTGAAATTTGGCAGAAAAATAACTTAGCTCAAGATCTGCTGTATTTGCTGTTTCCATTGTAGAGGCCTTTCACATAGCCTATGCAACATCTATGTTTACAGAACCTGGGGGCCCATAATATTAAACATCAATACAATCTGTGTTTATATCATATCCATACTAATCAGATCGATTACTTCTGATATATTGCCCTGTCACACCACTATAATACTAATCAAACAAATGGAGCTACAGGGAGATGAAGCTGATATATAGGTATTTGATACTGCCTTTTGTTTTTATGCTCATGGGCACCCCTGCCATAGGAAATAGCAGAACTGCCAGCAAGTCAGAAGCACTACACAAGTACTGCGGGATAGTTTTGTTAGGGGCCATCAAATAAGAATATAATCCAGGACAGTTCAACAAAAACAACCTTGAATGAGAAATGAGGCTAGTGGTCTCCCTTCACTTCTAAGGGACAATTAGAGCATACCGTTCGAGAAGACCCCAAGAGGGCCTTAGGGTAACAGCAGGACACTAAGTAACAGCCATTTGCCTGGTCAATCCGTACAGAACTTTCTCAAAAGACATACAGAGATAACCTTGCAATTAAAAATGTCTTTGTAAACATCACAGCTCCGCAAATTGTTATTACAGTAAGACTCTCTCACAGTTAATCACCATCTACCGCAGTATTCCTGTACAAAGAAATTTAACATTAAGTAGTCATTATCTTTTGAATTCTCTTTCATCTCTAGAAGCAACTAACATTATTTCTAGAGCTCTATTAATCTCATTTACAGCTAGTAAACCAAGATATAAACTGTATCTATCACTGAGGCATTCTTTATATATTACAGAGCTGTTAAAAGCATTCCAGTTCATTTATAGGTCTATTATTTAATGAAGCCATACTCCATCTTAATAATAGTGCCGAAAACTAGCCTAGGAAAATTTCTTTTTATTGTCCCAAAATGGACTGATACAGATAGCAGAAAATGTAGATGTAAGATTGTTTTTTAACACTCTCTGATCTAGCTTTAATTTCTTCTTTTGTGTCTGGAAATATCAACTAACAATTCTTTAGAAATAGATTATTCCTTCCAAAGATTTTTCTTTCCTTTCAAACAAAGAGTTCTATGTAATAAAATCAACAGTTATACAGCATTTTCTGAACTTTGGCATCCACACTTCTTTGAGACACCCCAAATGAGAATGGGGTGAATTCTAACCATTGGTACTCCCTGAATGGTCCAACAGCACAAGTCACAGAGGACTACACGTCTATCAACCCACAATGGCACGGAAATAGATTTACTCCATGTGTAGATCAAACAACTTTGATAAAGATAACACCTAGATAGTTAGATATTTTTCCTATGGAGTTACCATCAGAGGTACTATGCATGCAGACTGGTCTCTTCAAGCAGAGACCAAGACGGCCAGGACAGCTTGCTCTGTACTGATGGCACACATTTCAGACCTCTCTGATCTGATAGCCAGCACATCTACCACTTGACCTGAACTAACAGCAAACCCCATTGCATAAGAAGGTGTTTTAGGAAAGGGCTATGGTGACCATACAGAAAAGAGCAGAAGGGATTTGCTGGCCAGCATAACCTGTCTGGCCAGCAGCTCACACTAGTCCTGGGAAAGCGGGGAACAAACCATATGGCGAATGACTTGTTTTGGTGGACCAGACTCCACTTGACCGATTTACTGCAATGTGAGTACAGCAGGTGTTCTCTACATGTTACAAAAGCTGTTTCTTTAAATGAAAATGCAACAAGAGGCAAAAGGTATTCTAGAATATTGCTTAAAAAAAACCTACCATACTATCTATAGATAGAGCCATAAAAGTTTAACATGTTTACTGTACTGAATACTTGATACTATTCCAGAAAGTAAAACATGACTATTATTTAAAAGTATACATTAGTGCTGTTGCAAAAGTATTATTACTGATTTCAAAGCACTTGACTTACTCCATCTGAATCATGTTCTCAGAAAAAAACCCTCTAAGCAAAAATAACAGTCAGAAAAAAATCTGTTTGGTTTCACTACTTAAAGTCAAACACAGGATGATGATGAAAATCCAGAAGATTATTCAGAAGCTATAAAAACTAACCTTGATCTTAACACACATCAGCAGAAACTTTTCATTTAAAAAAAACTAGTCTGTGTTCTTAATTTTATCCCTAAATGCCTCTAAATTGCCAGAGCAGTAAACAAACTCTAGCCAGCCGCTATCCATTTGGGCCAGAGCAGTAAAACTACTCCGGAATACTCCCAGAGCTCAAAAAAAGCAGTAACATAGAGAAACTGTTCAGATAAAGATAATACATATGTCTGAATTCATAAATCCTTTCAGTGAGGAGCTGATGAAACTCGGTTGCACACCATCAAATGTCTGGAATTCACAGCAGACCTGTGGTCCTTCTTAATTTATGAAACAGAGTCCAGCCTCACACATCAGATTCCCAGGTAAACAACTGGATAGATATGCTGCAAAAAAGCCTGTAGAGGAGGAAGAAACGATGAAAATGCTGCATTGCCAAGGTAGCTGCATGCTTAACACAAAGGATCAGAAATAAATAAATATAAATGCAGGAAAATTCTGCTATGCTGTGTTGTATTTTAGCAGCGTGTTTCTGCTTCTTCCCTCCCCTTTATTTTTAATACCAATCACTTGAGCATAATGAGACATTTGCTGCTCAAGAGTTGATCTACCCCTGCTGCTTATTCCTTACCTAATATCTCATCCTATCACAGAATCGTAATGAGGGCCGCAGAGATGATTAGGTTCACAGTCACTAAGACTAGAACTGGGCACAACCTGACATTTTCCATTAGGCTGGGTGGAGGGAGACACAGGGAGAGTTTTCTCACGAGTCTTCTCAGTTTTGCCTTGCCACATCCAAAGCCTTCCTCCATCCACCACACTTACTTTGAATCTTGCCTCGGTTACACTCCAAAGCATGGATTAAGTCAAATTTGTTTTAAAATCACTAAACAGGACCTGAAGCTTCATGTTCACAGAGAAATCAAGCGAGTTCCTTCTAGCTCCATTGTGCAAGCTGAACGTCACTCTAATTACACTGTCAAACTGAGGATTGCGAACTCTTAATAAACAGAGACTTGTTTTCATGCAAATTTTACTAGTAATAAAAAGATAGGAAGAAAAATATGTCAGTAGAATTGTTCCTGTAAGCAAAATGTTTTTCAGATGCTTTCACGAGTTGTCAGCAGCATTAAGTAGAAACAGTTAGCAGGATACAGTACTACCACAGCAGCTGAAAGTTTTCAGTCAAATGTTCTACTTGAGACCAGTACAGCGGAAAGAAAAGGTAACGGCTAGACACACAGCCACAACGGTCTGCACGCCAACATTTATACAGAAGCAACGCTTAGGCATGAATGGCTTAATTCCCGTTAAACTGTATAAGCTGGGAGAGGCAGGGAGTGCATTTACAAAAACATTCCGGCGAGCACGCATGCCTTCAGCCATACAGATCACCCACACACCCACTTTCTGCGGGATGCAGCAGGGAGCAACGTATTTCCAAAGCCAGTTCCCAACATATTCACAGGGCATTACAAACAAGGCCTGGAACTGCAGGAAAATAAGTGTGCTCTTAGAAGACAACAACAGCAAGGCTGCTGCAGAAAAGTCTCAATGTGATTCTTCCAAATAATTCCCCCCCTGCCACAACAAAAGGTGAGGATAGTATAGCATCCAAAGATCAGGTAAAATACAACTGAAATAATTAGGCTCCTAATTTTCACTTTCTAATGTAATCTGTGGGGTCTAGAACAGACACAGTATTGCAGAAGTTGATGGAATAATAATGTAACAACAACTTTGTTTTTACCCAGAATTAATAACAGGTTATCGTAATTTAACAAAGAACTTTTCAAAAACATTAAGCTACAAATCACCAAGTGAGCCTCAGCGAGCCTGCAAGTCTCAGGGCTCCAGGCTGCTCTATAAAATGGCAGTAAAGAAAGCATTTACCTACCACACAGGGGTGCAGTGACAATTAATTAATGTTTGTAAAGTGCACCGAAGCTGAAAATTACTAGATACCATGCTAAATATTAATTACCATGACTACAACACAGAACTGGAATTGTCATAGTGCTCTCATTGTAAACTCCTCTCATCGAACGAGCTGAAAGAAGTCCTCAGCACCAGGCAGAGGTGAGCACCTTCCATGCAGACACAGGAACACGTGCTTTACAGGCTGCGCGGCACCGCACCCACCGCACTGTTCAGTATCACGCTGAGCACACTCACACGTGTGCATGTGCACAGCATACTAGACTCATTTCTGGCTGTAGTCATGAAGGCAGCTTATGCATACAAGCCATCTGGCTGCAGTTTCTCATCTGTACATTGCTTCAAGCCACATACAGTTTTGAAGAGCGCAAAGCAGTTTCCAAGCATGCCAGTGGTCACGGACCACAACAGCTAGTGCAGCAGCCAGAGCTCACTCACAGCTCATGATCCCCTCCATACAGATGTTTTGGGGAAGAAGCTAATTTTTTAGACACCATAGTTCTAAACCCTTGGAAACTGCCACATGGCATAGGAAAAAGATGAAGCTGTAAAACCTTGTGACTTAAAACTCTTTAAAAGGGACTAAACCAAATACAACCACTTAAACAATGAAGGAAATGGCATCTTTAGAGCAGAACATAAATTAGGGAAGATCGTCAAGAAATGCAATCCACGTGAAAATATAGATTCTATTACAGCAGCAGTATTTTGCACTGTCATCTGTTTAGAGCACTTTAAACAAAACAAGGTCAAGAGGAAGAGGAGGAACGCCCTTGTTCTGGGCTGGTGGTTACCACATAGGCTGCATGGGGAATGCAGATGATGCTACTTGACAAACTTGAAAATTCTAATCAATACCACATCCATCTCATTACATCTTCCTCACTGAAGGAAGCACTACAACCTGTTTGCTCTCAGCCAACCACAGGCATACGTGTATAATCAATCACTTGCAATGATATAAGGTCAATTCATGCAGCAAAGCGAGTTCCAGTATGGTTCAAGAAACCACTTAACCATTCTTGTTAAAAGTAAGTGATCAGCCTACTTTGCTTCTAGCTCAGTCTTTTTCTTTTTTTTTTTCAATAGGAAGATGATAATAAAACATTAATTGAATGTGTCAGAAGGATGTCACAAGCAGCATATCAATACAGAGACACTGCAGCACATGAGCTTTAAAGTAATTGCAGGATACTGGCTCTGCTCCTAAGCAATTATTATATCAGTTATCCTATTCCCTATAGAGTTATGCAAATTTATTTATTTATTTTAAAGATAACTTGCCCATGGGGAAGTAATCGGTGTACAGCTACACATAGGCCGTAAGTTTCAGAAAAAAAACCAGTTTTACTTGATTGCTTGTAAAACATGCGTTTTGCTGTCTTTCAAAAATTTTGCATGGAACACTCAGGCAACTAGTCAAAGGAGATGATGGCACAGAACATCCAACGATGTTGATGTCCTACAGCTACATCAAACATTTAACACCACCATCCTTCATTTTCACACCATTCTGAATGCCCTGCACTAAAGTCACAAGGGAGCATTCGGAACAAAGAAAAAGAAAGTCTCAGCTGGAAGTTATACAGAAGAGAAAAGGCAGCTGGCACTTGGGTAACAGGAGGTAATAGCCCACACCCTTCCTTTCTACAGAGAGAAGAATTTATCTCCAGCTGGGATTTTCTACTGCACATAAGAGTGAAACGAATCCAAGTAGTTACACAATCACCACATCTTTTCCTAATAAGGCAAAGAAAACACTGTGCAGCTTAACTGATTGTGGTAAGCACACAGACTTGTCACTCCCTCTGCAAACCAAAATCCCTGCCCAGCATCAGTGTGTGTCCAATTAACCATGCACCGTGCCTGGCCTTTGTATAAGGCTGGCAGAGATCCTTCTCTAATTCATCTGCTACTGGCAACCAAGCAGCCCAGTGGCAGCCACATGCTAGAGCTCAGGCTCCCAAGCCTCTTGGTGCACACAGACTCCAGGCAGGTTTCTCCTCTTCAGGGAGAGCTCTTCAGCACAGAGACACAGATCATCAGAAGTGCATTACAGCCCTATCAGGATTTCATACAAGAGTACCTGCCAGTACCCCTGGATACCTACCAGATGGTCTTTCCAGCCATGATCCTTCCCTAGTGAGGCACACACTGCAGGGATAAACCTGTTTCCTCACCCAAAGCAACTTGGTTGTTCCATTCCCACAGATGTCTGTTCACTTCACTCTCTTGAATGCCCTTATAAAAGTCGGATTTAACCAAACCGAAACCAGAGCAGAGATTTTTTTTTCCTTCTGTATACATTTGAACAACATGCAGTGTCACCAGAAAGAGGATCTAACACTGCTAACGTTCAAATACCAGAAACTAGACCCCAATAATCATAAGTGACAACATTTGAGGTTTTTAAAAGTTATATATAATGTAAAAGGTTTTTTATTTTCCACTTTAGGATGTTTCACCAAAGATAGGAAGTCTTGTAGATTCCCACCCAGTTCCTCACTCTCACTGAAAACTGTCATAAGAGACAGAAGGGAGTTTTTTTACTCAAGGAGTTGCCAGCTCTCAAAACACATTAGCGCGTATCTCTCAATAATGGATCTTATCTTCAAACTGCAGCTGTGGGAAGCATTTTAGGAGATGAGAATTTCAGCTTTGACTTGAAGGAAGTTTGTCACTTCTTGCAATCTGGAGAAATGCTTCCAATCATGAGGGTACAGGCAACAAACAGCAAAGTCATAAAGCAAATAAAGACATCATTTTCTTCTTTTTAAATATCATTTAAAGGCAAGTCAGTCTCATGACCATGTGAGGGACTCATCACTGAAAACAGAAAACTCCAAGAGTAGATGACAGAACATTTTATGAGATGGAAGTTTAGACAGAGCAACGGAGAGGGACACAGATGTATGTATACACACACACACTGGAAAGACTTGTGTAGATTTCTTCATCCCTAAAAGAAATACACAACACAAATAATCATAGTGACAATGAAGCTTGACAGTAGGAGTATACAAAATAAAAGCTAACTATTAATATAGTATCATTAACTCTTCCTCTGAGCATCTTCCCAGCTCTAGACAGCACATTATCACTACATTAATCTAGGAGTACTCATGCAGCAGTAAATCACTTTGCTGATTATCTATTTTTATCTGTTCTCTATTATTTCTCTTTCATAATGGAAACAAATAGCCAACGAACAAATTCCAATTTTCTTCTTCTCCAGCCTTAGTATTTAAAGAAAACCAAGCTTAAGTGCCTCTTTAAAATGATACAGTGAATGAATTTCTTTCATCAACAGACATTAAAAGACCCACTAACCACTTATACTCTGCACATAATACACCACCCTACCCTCAAGTCACCACTGCATCTCAATCTTTGGGTTTTTTCATGCCATGCAGTGACAAGCTCCTCTGAGATACCTTGGAAAGCTATCTGTCATCCTAGCACAAATTTCACTCCAGCATGAAGACAACTTGCAAAAAAAACAACTTCAGAATACAGGGACAGAATATGCACGAACGTCTAAAATGCCAGGATTAACGTTCCTCCCTCCTGCAACAAGTGCCATTGAAGATGTCACTAAAGAAGTGAGGAAACAGCACTTTACAACATCCTACAGCTCTTTGTATTTTGTGGCTGCAGCCCACATGTGCCTAGATTCTGCTGTTAGAAAACAGAGCAGCTCAGGCTTCCTTACCACACAGCGGCTACGCTCCAGAGGCGGTTTTCCTGCCAGCGCGCTACCTCACACACAACACCCCTCGCGAGAGAAGTTTGCTAAACTGCGGCTTTTCATCTCCCAGCTATCCAACAAGGACTTTGAAGTAATGAATCATTTAACAATTGGAGGGAGGGTGTCAAAATAAAAAGCACAAGAACTCTGGTTTAGTAGAGAAAGGAAACCAGCAAGTACCATCAGGGTGTGGGTGTGGTAAGCGAACAAGCAGGGCCCCCTGGGCCGAGTAAGTTAGCTTCCGTACTGCAGGTGTCTCGATTCGCATGATGGGAAGCTAAGCAAAAGCAAATTAAAAGAAATTTTATAAGACTTTTGCCTGGACATGATTTAAGATCCCTTTCAACATTCCACATCGCTGACAAAGTTGAGGCAGTTTACAGATGACTTTTGTTCAGTTGGTTTTCTTAATACAAGCTATTAACAGTCACCCTGTCAAGACCTCCTTACCATAGAGCTGCACCTCTGCAAATTCTGATCACAAACTTTGGAAATCAAGTTATCTGTACGGCACCTGCCCATATTCTCTTTTCTAAACAGCATATGAAAAGTTGTAATCAAATTTGTTAATTTTTGCTATTTTTAACTTAGAAGAACATAATTTTGTAATGTTAGCAGATACCACTTCCTCTCCTTCGTTGCAAACAACTAAATTACAATTTCTGGAGCAATGAAAATTACAGGAGTAGAAGGTTTGTAGCATGCACTCACACATGGATGTGAAGAGGGAAGGAACAACAGAACACAGACAGCACCCACCCACCGATCACCGCTTTCTACTCAGATTAGAGTGCTCATTTATTAAAAAGGAAAAAGGACTACAAATGTTTTTCTTTTCTTAAACACTCATCCCATCTTACATTTCTTTGATAACAACTTCCTTATAATATCTTTCCTATGACAGAGAGGCATCACAGAACCACCTTCAGTAAAGAGGAACAAGAGGTCATAAGCTGAGTCTTAATGACTGTGTCAAGCTTTTGAAAACTCAGGGGCTGAAGTCAGTTACCTGTACCCACACCTGGCAAATCCTCAGAGCTCAAAAGCCTGAAGCGCATGAAGATGACAACAGTGACTTCCACAAGAACCACTGCTGCTCCCTCCCTTTACAAAACTATAAAATCATATTTAGCTGCTCAGATAGAGAATCTGGTGGTTAATTTCAGCTAGCTAGGTTCTAAAGGCTTGGGCAACCTTACTAAGGAAGATGCACTTTTCTGAGTACTTCAAAGGTAAATACAATACAGGTACCAAGTTATACACCTCATAATAATAAAGAGGAAAAAAAAAATCATTGGCTATTCCAGAGCTTCAGCTACCAGTGAGTGTTGCAGGCAACGAGGGAATCCACACCATCTACCTTATACATCCCATTTCAAATGCTACGGTTAAGATCTCTGCCTAAAGTGACCAACTCTTCCAGCGACCCTGCAGAGTACCTTATTTACTAAGTTTCTAACACAAGCATTCAGAGTTAGAAAAATACTCACTTTCCCATGGATGCAAACACTTGTTTCAATAAGAGCATTTGGAAGCAGTTACGTACTTTAAATAACAGCAAATGATGTCCATTCATTTCAGAGGTCCCAGACTCTGTCTTCAAGACATACATGCTTGACAAAGCACCCTGCTGCCCTAGGTCTTAGCCATGTACTTGATCAGCCAGACAGCTACAACAGGCTGAAAAAAAGTCTCATCTCAAAACAACACAGAATCAGTACACCTGAGCACAACCCAACACCTGTCTGAAGCACAGAGAAGCCACATCAGTCACCAACAACCTAGAACAGTGCTCAGATTTCTGACACTTCAACCACAGAAAATTCCAATTTTATTTGTGGCTACAAATTTAACTAACCACTACAAAAGATACTTCAAAACACCCTGGTATATACTGCCATGTTGAAATTTCCCCCTGAGGTTCTTGGATGGCTTCTATTCATACAACAGAAAACATGAGACCAGCTGAAACTTCTCACATATGTAGAAAATTGCAGAGAAACACTGATATCAATCAAGCAAGAGAAACTTATACACTAATGTTACAGAGTGTAGTAATGTTTGCATACAACAATCAAACAATATACAGCAATGATGTATTAACCTATAATACTCTAATATTTGTAGTGGTACAGAAGTTTGTCAAAATTTTTTAAAGGTTTTTCATAATCAATTTATACTCCATTCATGATTGTAAATACTTAAAAATGTAACCGAGTAACTTTAAAGGGGGATTTGAAATTTGTACAGATTAAAATATTGGTAGTTCCATTAAGAAATGAAAACATGTAATAAATGCTACATACATTATGACACAAACCAATCACTGCCTACATAATATTACAAACACCTTAATCCAAAATTAGGGATAAGGAATTGTTTGATTAGGATCAGGATATAAAACAGGATCCCAGAATGCTGGCTTTTGTTCAGTGTCCTGTTACACTGAGGTCTTACACAACTCCAAGCACCACCTGCTCAGCAGTATTTCATGCCTGTAAAATCGGAGCCGTATGTTACCACAATGCAGCAGTGTAAGGAAAAATTCATTAGCTGCTGTACTCGTGAACACTATCCAAAAATTAATACATAAACAAGAACAGCTGATCCAGAAGAGCAATTCCTATCTTCCTTAGCAACTAACAATGCCAATTTAATATTCCAGAGGAGCATACACATGGGGACGTCCATGATGATGGTCTACTGCCAGCAGACCTACTGAAGACTGGAGACTGAGCTACCACATTCAAGATGGTCACTCCCAGGGCTGATGAGTATCACGTGGAAATGATAAAACTTTGCACTACCATCCCCTCGGGTGCTGTCTGTTTTCTACAGATAGAAATTCAGCCTCTGGGCCTGTAAAGATAGCATCTTTTGCAATATTCAAACCACGTAAAGTTGGAATGCAGAAAGTATTTTTCTATTCCTTTGCAAAGGACATGCAGTCCACATGCCTGTCCCCCTCCAAAGTCAAAATGACAGCTAGATAAAAGGAAAATTAAAAGTAAGGAGAAAAAAAAATATTTTGAGAGCTTAAGCAGTCCATAAAATATCTAATTGATTTCAGTGGTGTTTGAAAACCTGAATTGTGGTGCTCACTATCATGATTATCTGCATACATTAACAGTTACAGGCCTGAGCAATCCCGTTAAGAGTATCCAACACAGTAATTTATTGCAATTAACTATTTCAAAGGTGACCTTTATTAAGCCGTCTTACCAATACACAGGATTCTTACTTAAGCAATAAACAAAACATTTAGCATCTCCTGTTATTATCCTGTATTTCATGCTTTGGTAGCACAAAAAGCCAGCAGAGTTTTGTCAAGAAGAGAAAATAATAGGGAAAAAACACAAGTTAACACACCCAGGTACTGCTAAAAATTGGCTACTCGTTATGACATCCCTACACTTGTGCAGGACACAGATAATCATGTAAGCTACCCCAACCCCTGTAGGATTACAAGATCTTCAGGAGATTCACCAGGTCAGCTGCATTTATTATCCATTCCAACCAGTATCATTGTGAGTCTTACACACAATGCCTTCACAGTAACTCAGCTGTCAACTTTAATACCACCTTCATTCCCCAGAGAAGCAAATTCCAAATGACAATCTGTGCCTTTCAAGTAGGGTGCCCGTTGGCCACAGCATACTTTCTTATCAGGATGCAGTTAAAGACTGCCTCTTCACTTACCAGGCATTCAGAGGTTATAACATGTGCATACTCATCATAACTTCGACACAGCCAGCCCAAAGTGAAATACAGAAACAAGAGAACTTGGAAGAAGAGTCCCTAGCACTGTACCTATTTACAGAAGATCTTATAGCTCCATCTAGCTCTGCATGACAGAAAACACTGGGACATCTAATAAACTGCAACCTAAAACCCAAGAAATCTCTGCCATCACATATGTACACTGATGTATACTACTACTACAGCTAGTATTATTCCACTACTTCTTTACAGGCATAGTTGTGATCGTTTTTAAAGGTAATTAGCCACTGTTGTGCATGCATGCCTAGTCTCCATTGTGACCTCCCTCTTCTCAGCTATCTAGTTCATTTAGCAGAACGAGTGCTCTGTCAACAGATGAAACAAAGGGGCTGTGGGCTGCCTACTTTTTGACCTAAAACACCTCACTGCCACCCCATTTCCCATGCATTATAGCTATAGGTTGTCACTGGAGATAAGTGATCAAGACTTCCCCAGAGATCCCAGTGACAGGGAAACAAGGCGATGCACCATGCAACCAGCAAGCTCACAAGACACCTCTCAAAGCAGCTGCAGCCTGCAAGAGCTGGAAGAGATTCAAACAGGTCCTACAAGATTACTTGCACTTATTTCAATGGATACCGGCTCAACACTGTTAAACAAAGGGGTATATACTCATTTATATCAGGACAAAACATTAGCAAGGCAAACACCAGGTCATTCATCTCCTCTCTGTGAAAGGTTAACTCTATTATGGCTAAACTAATTCACCACCTCTGGGACGTATCTGAAGTAGCATCATTTTAATTCTCTAGAGCGAAAACATGTGCAACACTCGAACACTTAAATAAGAGTATTTATAAAATACATTCTGTCAACATTTTTCTCAATTTATGTTGATGCTTATTTAATTAACAGCATAAATTCGACTGTTCAAGTTTTCCCATTAAAAATTCTTCAAGAAGACATCACAGCTTGTACTCGCACCAAATTTTCTTGCCACAGGGAAAACTATACCCATTACAAACCCAGAACTTCAATTTGAGATCAGGATAAAATAGTAAATAAGAATAGTTTGTTTTTAAAAAAAGGGCATAGAACTCTTAATTTTCAGTAGGACATACTGCAGGTAATTGGACTTTGCCAGCCACACGTCAAAAAAATACAACAGCTTCACAGACGATACATATACCAAACAGGCCTTATTTGTTAGGTATAATCTCAAGTCTTTTTATAAAGAGCAATCTTCATAAGGTCTCCCACTTCATAATGGCTATTACATCTTAACCAAAAACACCTGAAACATAACTATTAGAAAGAAACCAACATCTTTTGTAGCAATTCCTGTGATTTTTTTAGATTACCAAAATAAGTTTCTATATCATCTTACAACTACAATTTTTTTTTATGATTCTCCATCAGTAACATATTCCAATATTCCTCCCACTCCTCCTTGTGCAACAGATTGCTGAATGATCACAAAGTAGCAGCAGACAGTAACACTTTGCCAATTTTATTTAGGTAGTTCAGTCCCTTTAAAAAAGGAAATTCTCCAGAAGTATTTTGAATTCCACATAGACTACCCCAAACCTACTGCATATCTGCTCCTAACTGAAGTAACATTCTCATATGTTACAACACCAAGAATCTCTTAAGCACCGCTTGTGGAAAGGTTTTGATCACAGATTAAACTGCCAACATCTGACCACTGTGCTCAAATGACACAAAATGTTAAGAGGAATACACTGAAAATTAGTAATCTTCACATACAAATAATTCCCAGGACGTATTAGGCTCTCTTTTCTGGAGTACTTATAACATGGATGTTTCTCGTGCTTCTGAGATGCTGTGACTACAATAAAAAACAGTTGCCAGGCTGAAACATTCACAACCAAGAAAGCATTTTGCTTTCCTTTTCAAGCCCACCAACCAAAGTTTCCAGCAGTAACTAAGCCTGCTATTAATTCCCCTATTAACCAGCGCCAGTCTCCAGCATCCAAGTGCTCACCTTATAAGAATGGAAAGATTTTTCACTGAACTTCCACCCCAGTTTTCCGCACTGCGTGGGTTTTCTGAGGCTCATCCTGAAGTAGTGGGCAGCAGCCAGAACACCAGCCCAGCGGGCGATGGGCAGGCTGGCAGGGGAAGCTCCCCTAGTGCAGGTGGTTCTACCCAGGGGCAGGAGGCTCACTGTGAAGCTGGAGCACATCTGCTGACCCACAGCAGGTGGATTTCTGTTTGGTTTGGTGGGGGAGGGATTGTTTAAGTTTTGGTGTGGTTTTGTGTAATGTTGTTTTGGAGGATTTTTGTTTTGTTTCTTTGTTACTGCTGATTTTAGTGGTGGTGTTTGAAGTTTTGTTTGTTTTGTCTGTTGGGGCTTTTAGTTTGTTTGTTTAAAAACACACACGCACACTGAAAAAACACGATAGCAGAAGCACAGTCTACAGGAAAATTTCAGGATGGTAGGGAAGGGAGATTCCTTGGGTCAAGAGAGCTTTGTACCTTATCCTAGGGCATCAGAAGAGGAACTCTGCCTGAAAATCACTGAGAAAATGAACCTCTCTTGCATGAGGAATGGAGACTTCATAAATCTCTATGGTATGCTCATGAAACACCCTCATAAAAAGGAAGCACAATTCAAGGTCTGAGTTTAGCTACATCAAATGGAAGAAATACCCATCTCTACAAATTCTAAGAATAAGTGGACACCACTGCATTTGATTGCGCTGAAAAGCTCACAACAGACGCCTGGACAAGAATTCTTCAACACCCAAGGAGAATGCCTTTATCAACACAGGCTGGGCTAAACAACAGCAACTTGGCCATCACAAGGCCACTGCCCACATAGGAAGCACACTGAAATGTCCTAGTGTCCCAGAGTGATCCCGTCAGCACCTAGATGGGATCAGTTCATTTTGTCTCACTTTTCAGAAATTCTTAACACAGATGAGGACAACTTATTCTGTGCCACCAGTCCAAGCAAAGTAGAGAAAAACTAACAACCTACTGAAAATGTCGCTGGTTTATACCCAAAAACATAACCAGGCTTCTAACATAAGATATTGCCAGTGGTGCTGTTCTCAGTCACAGGACAAGGAAACCGGGAAACCTAACTAACTCAAACTACTGTTTGTACCCTCTGGAACAGAAACAGAAGAGGAAGGAAACCTAAATCTCCTATTAAAGAAACCTAATCTCTGATCAGGTACCCCAGAGCCAGTTACAGAAAAATTCTCTGACAAAATGTTTATAGTCCAGTTCACCCAGTTCCAGTTGTAAAACTCTTAATGAAATAAAGTACTCTGATTTAATTAATTTTCCACAGTCATCAATACTGCAAATGTGAATAAAACTTTCCTTTTAACCAGCCATATTTAGTTTCTGAAAGACACAAGAAGCTACCTCAAGATGGTCACATGCTCTCATCTTGCACAGTGAATCAAGTCCTTCCATACTTTTTTCCTGGTATTCTAGAAAGACAACTACAGATTGTCTTTACAGCCTTCTTCACTTACAGGATCGCACCTGTCTTAGCTAAGCTACTGCTTGTCACCACACAGAGCTGAAGGTACTAGAAAAATGCCCGAATGTTTTATGGACTTAGCATTAGAACTGTTAAAAATCATTCATTGATTAAAATGTCAATATTTATTCCATGTCGTATCTGATAAGTTAGTTTTTTCTTATCTATTAGCAACAGAAAAACAACACACATCACTTGAGTAACATAAAATGTCAGTGTGGACCTGCTATACAGCAAAACCCAATGGGACCCACCACACTAGGGAAACGTGCTGGGTTTGACCGGGACAGAGTTCATTTTCTTCACAGTAGCTGGTATGGGGCTGTTTTGGATTTGTGCTGGAAACAGTGTTTGTTCATAACACAGGGATGTTTTCATCACTGCTGAGCAGTGCTCACACACAGTCAAGGCCTTCACTGCTGCTCACACCACCCCACCAGCGTCCCCCACCCCCCCACCAACCAGTGAGTAGGCTGGGAGGCACAAGAAGCTGGGAGGGGACACAGCCTGACAGCTGACCCCAACTGACCAAAGGGACATTTCATACCATATGACCTCAACCTCAGCAGACAAAGTTGGAGGAAGGAGGAAGGGGAGGATGTTCGGAGTGATGGTGTTTGTCTTCCCAAGTAACTCTTGCATGTGAGGGAACCCAGATTTCCCTGGAGATGGAACACCTGTGTGTCCATGGGCAGTGGTGAATGAATTCCTTGTTTTGCTTTGCTTGTGCAGTATCTTTTACCTATTAAGCTGTCTTTATCTCAACCCATGAGTTTTCTCACTTTTCCAATTCTCTTCCCCATCCCACTGTGAGGGGAGTGAGCTGTGTGGTGCTCAGTTGATAGCTGGGGTTAAACGATGACGGAAAGACATCCACATGATCATATCGTTTTCTTAATCCCAAGGAAAGTTCTTTGAAGGACAGCCACTACCCAAAGCAACCCCTTTTTTGCTAAAGTCTTCTCACACTCCAGCTGGGTTGACATTCTGAGGACCAAAGCAGCAGCTACAGAGAGCAAGTCATGTAAGAATTTTCCCATGCAGAAGAGATTCACAATTGGCTATCTACATACCACACAAAAAGCACCACAAAACTTAGTCTTCCCCTTAACCAACATCAGAGTATGAAAAAAATTGATGCAACATCACTTTTCATTTATAAATGACAATTATATTCAAGAATACATATTTTGCCCTGCTACAAGTATCTTTATTTCTGTTTCTATTCTTATGACTCTTTGCAAGTCCTGTTCATTGCAAGAGCTCAAGTTAGTTGCTTCAGTAAAATCTGTCCATTTTTTCAACATATCATCCAGCAACATCTTGTCCAACAGCCTATGGCACCTTGCAGAAGGGCTCCCTTCTCTCAATGCTGTCTATTAGTCTTTGTATTTTCACAGTTCTCTTCACCCTAGACCACATTGGCCCTCTCCTCCACCTCTAAAAACCCTGAATAGGTGAGAACATTGTTCAAACACTGCCCATATCAAATAGTACATTTGTTATTTCTTAATTAAAACAAAACCAAAAAAAACCCAAACCACCACAATGAATAGAGATGGTCACTAAAAACCCAAGATCTCAAAAGAATTTGTACTGCTTTATTTTGTTGGGGATTTTTTTAACATAAATTAAGGACAAATATTTGACTAAAAATATTGTTGAGGTTTAACGTACATTTTACCAAAGCAAGTAACTTTTACTTAAGAACTAACTAGACACTGACAATACCACAAATCCTCATTCAGGCTGGGCTGTGTTAGTCTTCACATTAATCTGCTTAAAATTCCTGACTCTTTAAGGATGAACAAGGGCCGCATTACAGGCTTATAAGAAGGTTAAGCTTGAGAAGTTCTATTAATACCCTCCCCCAAGGCTACCAGGAAATTCCTTAAAGCAAGCGAATTTTTGGCTTTGGGGTGGACTACGCTCTAGGGTAGTTTGTTCTAGCTTCCATAAGACAACAGGTTTATCTCACATCTGCATCAGCAGCCCGTCTCCTTTTGGGGGCTCATCAGCTGAGATGCTCATCAGGAGTCACAGAATAAGTTAACAGGGAAATCTGGAATTCTGCCATGTTCACTCTCCATATCCCCCACATAAATTAAGTTTTAACTGACTGTCAAGCATCTGATTCATTTGTGAGAAATAACAGTTTTATCTGTCTAAATTCCAGATACTCAGGAGCGTAACTGAAGCCCTGAGAAAAAAGTGGTAATCTGTTGTAATGGATCCATGATAACTGTGTCTACACACAGTTAATGCACTAACACATTTCCCAAGTCTGAAAGGGAAGGAGCAAAATTATGGTTAAAAAAGGTGAACCTAATCTATTGAATCTTTCTTCAATACTTCTTCACAACTGTGACAGTTGGAATTTTAATCAAATGAGTTGCTATAGATATGCAACTCTAAATGAACCTGAAAACTAATATACAAGTCTACTGCTAAATAAAACAAAACACAACTTTCTTTTTAGTTGCTCAGGTCATTGCCTGAATCTTAAGAGTTACTGAAAAAAAAATCTCCAAAATAATTTATTTCAGTAGGGTTATTGGCAAAGTTCACAGCAACTAGAAAAGGACCCCAAAAGCCTGTAAATAAAACAACTGAGCACACTTCAACACAGCCTGTCATCTCAAATGGACTGTGGAGACACCTTAGTGGGTAATTCAATGGCTATTTTAAGAGGTTCAATTTAGTGAACCCACAATTAGTAATTGTCTTGCCTTGTTCTGCCATCAAGAGGAAATGTTTGTAATTCTTTGTGAAAGAGAGAAATTGGTGTTGACAAATAAAATTACATTTATTTCTACTAAGTGATGTTCTTGAAGTTGAGTTGAACAGCTTCTTGCATCCAGGGATAGGAGCCAGCTTTCAGTCACATACCTAGTACAATAAATAACTTGGAGGTGGTTGTTTTGCAGGTTTTTTTATTTTTATTTTTATTAAATACTGACTTTACAAAGCATTTGTATACTTTGTATACTATACAAATACAAGCATTTGTGACTTCCCCTGCCTAATTGGTTAGGTCCATCTTACATTACAGAGCTTGGGTTTGTGAGATAGCCCACTTGATAAAAACCTCTAGTCACTAAAGTAATACAAGCTATATTGGACTTTTCCACTCATTTTCTGCAGTAAAATCATGTTGGCACAATGCTAAAAACTTGGCAAGGCTTCTTTGTTCTGAAAAGCGATAATATAATGGTGATATTAGAATTGTGTTCCTAACACAACAAACTTGCTGTTGGAGACCACTGGCCTTAGTTAGTTTTGTAGATTGCCTAGAACTTCTTCAATTTGTTCAGTGAAGCCCATTTCAAAAACATTTTTGCACCAGGGGTATTAAGACCGACAATACATGTTACAAGCTAGCTTTAGATATACTAAAATTATACTAACCTCATCCAGGAGATGAAATATTTTGCAGTAGTTTTACTATTTGGAAGTCTATCTTTTCCAACTAGAAATCAAGAACTGCAATGAAAAGCCAGATTTAAAAGCCAGATTTTTACATGCTGAAGCACCAACCTAAATATGTTGATTCAGTTTTACTCTTTCTTCTTACCTAGTAAACACAATCTTAACCAATGTATGTTTTAAATGCATTAAAATCTCCTCAATGAAGTCACTATCTGTAAACCGTGTGTGTCTGATTTATAATCTGATCAAAACCAAAGCTATATCCCAGCTATTTAGTGCTATTAACACTGTGTCAGGAAACTGCCAACTATCCCAAAGCAAAGGCCAAACAGCAAAACACATTTTACCATTATATGTATCTTCCTGTTAAAAGAAATATACAGGGCAGAGAGGTTTGGCAGCGTGAGGGTTTGGTTTGGTTGTAGGTGTTTGGGGGTTTGTTTTTAATTTTATTCAAAGTTAGTGTTTTCTTCCTGATATGACAGGGAGAATTCAAAAGTTTTAAGTAGTGGTTCCTTCCTTAATACTCCTATTTATAGTGATTTTGGAAATTCTGTTAAATTTAAGACATGTCCAAGTAGTTACCAGTCACTCCTCATTCAACACTGGCTTTTTAGGTACCTTCTAGAGTTAAGCTGTTGATTAAACCACCTTAACCAATTTGTTAAATTCTTACAGTGTGTCTGTTCTACCGGGAAACAGTTACACAGAACTCACTGCAAGAAAGCATCTCCAATACTTCTCTGAACAAAATGTGTATGATACAGTTAACAACACCACAAACAGTTAGTAAATGCTTTTTCTGTCAACAACATTAACATAAGCAGATGTCAGAAATGCTTAATATTTTGCTTGCTTTGAGCCTTTGTAACCTTCTACACAATTCTAAGTTCTGAATTTTTGAAGCACTTTCAATACTACATAAAGCTTCGCCATCCTCTCAGGAAAAATCAATCATGCAAGAAAAACATATCTATAGCTCTTCTACCATCAAAACACAAGTATATTCCTGACACTTGGGGTGGAATACAGCATGGAGGAAAACCTGTGCGAGGTGAATATTATATGCATTTGGTCTCTGTTCCCTTTCACTGCCTCATTGTCGTGGTTTAACTCCGGC
>NW_010260719.1:0-1058 GCF_000690775.1 Eurypyga helias
CTCTCCAGTTTAGAGACAACGATGTTGTGGGGGACAGTATTTAAGGCATTTCCAGTATTGATGATACATGTTAGCTTAGGCCAGTTTAAGCCAGATTTTATTTTTGGACTAGTTTATCTTTCAAGATTTTTTTTTTCTTCCTCTTTCACTCTCCTTAATTAGACCATGGCAACTGAATGTGTAGGCAGGTATTTTTGTGTCTTAAGGGTGAAGCGCAATAAAGATGCAGTGAGTTTAGACACTGCTGTTGGGTTTAGGTCTCTGTTTAAGCATTGTGGACTATACTGAATTATTTTCATTAAACCTCAGCCCTAATATGTGGACATTCATCTGTGAATTTTCACATTGTTCTTTACTGCTTTATTAGCAAAGCCTTCAAGTATATATCTAGTTATTATTTAGTTGTTTGGGTTTGTGTGTTTGTTTGTTTGTTTTTTTCTTCTTGTGGAAAAAATTGAAGGACCTACATCTGATAGAAGAGTGATTTTTTGCATTGTGGAGGTCAGGGAATTTCTGAAATCTCTATTTGCTAAACAGCATCTTTTGTCTTTTCCTTTTGCTAATACCTCATCTGTTTTTTATGTCCAAGAACCATCAAGGGCAAGGTAAGTCACATCAATGAAGATGGAAGGAGAGTAAGAAACATAATGCTTCAGCTTCCAGTACATGCAGCCTAGAGAAATTAGTGACAGTTGGATGTCTGAAACCATGAGTGGAAAAGATTTGGTGTTATTGCAGAAGGATTTGGAGAAAGGCTGTGGCTCAGAGAAGGATAGAGCTTACTGTGTAGTTAGGCAAGTTTTAATCCTCAGAGAGGTAAGGCTTACTTTTAAGCAGAATTCATGGAGTATTTATGAAGAACACTTACTTTCCACCTGAAGACTGAGGGTGAAGTTGTGCTTTGGATTAACAAGACAGTGCAGCATTAGTCCAACAGTGTAAATACAGGAGCAAAGAGGTACATGAGAATACACTAAGAAGATGTCAAACCCTCATGTACAAAATGTGCAGAACGCAAAGAGTAGTGAGTAGATGTTGTGATTTAACTCCAGCTAGCA
>NW_010260720.1:0-12530 GCF_000690775.1 Eurypyga helias
CGGAGTTAAACCACGACAACTTCATTACTGGGAGATCCCAGTAAATGGCTTCTTAATGAAATAATTTGTATTTTGTAGGATTTATTCTAAATATAGATTTCTCTACCTGAAGTCCATAAAAAATAATTTTAGAAAAGTAAATATAGTGAGAGAAGAGTATCCCAGGACATGGAGAGCTTGAGTTTTGTTGAATTGGACCTTAGAAGTGCTCCTCTTAGGCTTCCTACTTTGACATTCCTACTGTATTGATAAGCCTCATCACTGAGCTCTCTCAAAAGGTCCTGTAATGCATGAGGGGTTTGGACTTCATGTACACCTATATTCACTTTGCTACATCTAAACGATAAATGCAGTAACAGGGTTTTCTGTAGATGTTCCCACTTAAACCATTTTGTGCGCTTGCAGGAAGCTGTTATGTTTGCCTCCCTTATTGAATCTGGCAGGGCTACTCCTCCCTTGGTTTAAACAGAACTGTTAGAAAGTTGAAGTTTTTCACTTAAATTATGTTAAAATTCTTATCTCTGACCAAACAGTGAAGAGCAAGCTGTCCACATGAAAGGTTCAGAAGACTGAACTCGGGTCCATGTGCTCTATTCCCACTTCCCTCCATTGTTTTGTACTCTTGCAATTCAGTTTTCCCTATTAATTGTGCCTTGAGCTGCTGCATGATGGACAGACGCTTCTCAGTCGTGAAAGTGCATGAAAAATAAGTGCATTGTGGGGCTTTTAAGAAATGATGTTTTGTAAGGTACTTGCAAGACTCCCTTCAAACATTTTCAGGCTTTAAATAGAGCAAAGTCAGGCTGATCATAAACGTTTCTTCCCTGTGTCAGGGAAAGTGTTTCTCGAAGAAATTTAATCTACAAGTCTCTGGTATCATCAGGGAGAGAAATGTAAAGGGAGACTGAGGATGTGTCTGTATTGTGCTTCCCAGAGCAGGTGTTAACAGAAAGCTGGATATGAAGCTGGAAGCTGTAGACTCTCATGCTCTCTTTTATGAAAGAAAGCTTGTGTCACTGGAGTTACGGAAGCGCCGGCGATGTCATGGCAAAGTTAGAGCAGCACGGACAAGATCGTCAGGTATGTGTGGCTAGTCTTCAATGAGCAGCTAGTCAGAAACAAACAGGCAAGGACTTTTTCACTTGAAATGTGTGTGGATGGCGTTTTTCTGGTATTTGTAGTTCCTAAAGGGGTTCACAGGTTCAAGCTAATAGTTTTCATTTCAAATGTTAATAGTTTTTTCACTTCATTCCTCCTTCTGAACTTCCTGCTTTCTTAGTGCTTAGAATTTCATTCCACATCCCCATGTATATGACTGATGAGCTTGCGGTTGCATTTTAGGTAGCAGAATTCAACACTATGTGTGCCTTCTAGTCCTCTAGCTTTTAAAAGAAAGATGGAAACTTGGGACCTTCCAGGCTGGTTCTCCTACACAGCAGTGGCTCTAAGCTGTTGGAAATAGAGAAATCCTTCTTGTCCAGGCTGATGTGGGAAAAACTTAAAAGGGTCAGAGGTGAATGATCCTCACAAGTGGCTGTTCCTGAAACCATTATCTAAACACTTTCTAGTAGCTGTGATACTGACTGCAATGGGAGAGTTAGTATGTTGTAAAATGATTTTCAGTACTTTATTAAGGTATGTGATCTTTATTGGCACACGTGGAAGTCTAGGTTTCATAGCTTTGGTTTTTCTGACACACAAAAATACAAAAAAATAATATATACACCAAGTATGTGTGCGTATATATATGTCAGTATATTTGTAGGAATCAGGATAAAATATAGGAAAATGCCTTTGTTTCTTTGTTTGGGTTTTTTTTTTCCCTTTAAGTTAAGACAAGAATCTTGGTCTCTCTGATACTGGGAAAACTGACTTCTCTGCTGTTTGATACGAGCAGCAAGAATAATAAAAGGCAGCGCTCCTTAAGATGCTATTCTGAAATGATGGTGTTCTGTCCTAGTTATAAATAGCAGGACAGTCTTCCCCTTCTTTTTTGCTTAACCAGCATGGGTGATTTCTCCTCTACTACAGGGACATCAGCGCCAACAAAGCTGTCCCTCAAGTCAGACACAGAAGGTGAGGAGGAAGAGGAGGTGGATGCAGATGAAGAACTAGATAGAACTGTTGGCTCTCTTTCGAACACCGAGGTGAAAAGCAAGCCAAAGCTCTCTGACTTGGTGAAAACTACTTGTAAGGAGAAGTTGCCAAAAAAACTTGACAAGAAAACTGGAGATGGAGAACTGTTACTTCGAAAAACAGACTCAGAATCTCAGGTTAACTTGCTGCAGATTCTTCAAAAGCATGGAAACCTGAGGTGAGAGATTTCTGCGTATTGCCTTGAGTTTTGACTAGCAGCTAATATAGGTTAAAATGTGGAGGAGGTACACTTAGTGCCACATTATGAATGAGTGTGAGGAGAGAAGAGTTTCCTAGAGAAAGGAGCCTGGATTGTTGTCTAACTGTGGGCTGCCTTTTACAACTAGTTGGCAAAGAAGGGAGATAGTTGCAAAGACTGACTGTTCACCTGGATACCCGGACTGTTGGATCAGTATAAAGCCATAGTTTCCATTGCTGTTCTTTAATCTGGTGATGTTAAGCTGGTCAAGTTTGGTCAAGTCAGGCTTCTAAAATGCCACTGGCTTAATGAAGGGTGCCTGCTATTGAATTCTAAAATTTGTCTTTTGATTCTTTGCGTTTCCAAAGAAGAACGTATAAACATACGTTAAACTATCCAAGAAAGGTTGAGTAGGAATATCTCAGTGCTACCTCTCCATAAAATTAGTTTCGTCATTTTGTGCTTTAATTTTTGGTGATAGAGTTTTTACCTATAATAATAATCTCTGCTCAAGTTAATCACCTCCTGAGAGCAAGATGGGGGGTCCTTTGACAGTGACAAGTGACTGAAATATCTCATTACCTGCTATTGAGTATGAGCACTCACCTTAAATGTGGGTTGAAAACCTGTCTATTTGCAGGTGGACAGGAAGGGCAAAAAGGAAGAGTGATCATATATGTCTGTGTAGGAGGATTTTACGTCTTCTACATAAGAAGCAGCATTATGTTTTTTGTGAAAACTGGCCAAAGATAGAGAAAATAATTGTTGCTTGTTGTTGCTATCTTAGTTTCTGAGAGGATTTATTAGTTATCAAATGGATTTGGGGATTGTTCTCATGTCTTCTTGTGGCAAGGACATTTGCAGTTATGGCAAGGAAGATTGACACTTCTTTTGAGGACAAACATAGCAATGCTGTCATGTACCTGTATATAGAACTGACTCCTGGCAAGAATGTAAGCTCTGTTTGGTGTTCCAGGCAGAATCTTGCTCAGCACCCAGTACTGTTGGGATTCCCCAGGGAAGTGTGTAAGGCTGGTGGTGACCTCATGTTCCAGGATTGTGCTGGGCATGGCCCCATCTGATCTGCCACTGATAAAAGCTTTGCTTGTGGGATCAACAGGCAGAGGAGCTGAAGTAATGAAATTTTCATCCAAAAGAAACCAGGCCTGTTCCAGTCAGTTTTTGTGAGTGGTAGAACTTCTCTCTCTGCCTTAGTCGGCCTGATGAGGCAATTTCTCTGTATTCCACACACTTGAGTGTTGCTGGTGAGGAGGTGGCAGTCAAATGAAACGTGTTTCCCCAACTGTGCCATTCCTAGGGAAGTAAAAAGAACAGGGAGTTACTTGTCCCTGCATTTAAGTCCTCAGGTTTCAATATTCCGCATGCCAGAGGAGAGCAGTGTTAGGCAAGGACCTTCTGCAGCTTCCTGTTTTGTAATCACAGAAGTATCAGGTGCAGGCAAAGAATCTTATTACTGTGCTGATGTTGATAACAGGGGGTTCTTAATTCATACCAGCACAAATCTTAAACTCCTGGTCACGGGGTGTTTAAGTTACCCATAAAACAAACATGGCAGCCCTAGAGGGCTCTTGGGGAGAGCCTTTTCTGATAAATGATGGGCCTGATGTATGCAGTACTGGTTCTTAGTCAGGGTTCAGAGTGTTCTGATCTCCCACACATGTGGGAAGAGAAGCATGTGTGGGGACCAGCAGCATACGGAGCGCAGCGGTGTTGCAAGGCCTGCTGTGCGTTCTGGAGTTCACTGGAAGGCAGGGATTGTAACCAGGTATTTTTATCCTGTTTTAATTATTGCAGCACTGGTACAGCTATCCACAGGGGATGTTAGTTTGATACCCTTGTGAACTCATTGTTTGCTTAGCCCTTCTTTGGGTCTGAGGTCTTCAAAAGCATTGAGATTAAGATTAAGCAGATGCATGGATACTTTGAATGTATTTTATTTTACTTCAGTTCTTACCTAAATCGATGTGTTGATCTCCATAAGTGCTATTATGTTGTGTGATTTCTATGTAACAATGTAACAAAGTGTTCATGAAATTTACAGATATATAAAACAGGAAGACTAAATTTCTGGGCTGAGTTTTTAACAAGATTTCAGGGACTTATGTACGTGGAGTCATGAGGACCATGTACGTATCTGAGAATATTCCCAAGAAGCAGAGAACAAGTAGAAAAAAAATGGTGAGGTTCCTCAGGAATCAGTCTGAGCCTGATTTTAATAATCAGTGATGACACAAAATGTAGAAATATGATAATGAAATTTGCCTGATGGAAAAGATTTTGGAGTTATTACTATGAGAGAAAAGTAGTGGGGAATAAATACAGGAAGAAATGAATGACCTCTAAGATAGGAATAATATAACCAGGATGAAATTCAGTAGCACAAAATGCAAGGGCATGATTTTAGGAACTAACAATTTACAGCAGAAATTCTATCAGCTGGGTGTTCATCAACTGGAAATTAATTATAAGGAAAAATCTCTCGCATGCTCATTGATCACAGGAGGTTTGCGAAGCTCCAGCTCATGGATGCATGAAAACACCAAATGTGGTCTAGGCTTTATCCCTTGAGATGCTTCTGAGACTTCATGTGGAATATTGTGTACAGTTGCTATCATCCATGCTCATGGAAGATAAACTGTGACTGGAACGGGTGAGCTGCTGGTCTCATCGTGTCAGCCGTGTGGGCTTTGTTAGGAGACACTGCAAGAGGTGGATAGTTCACTCTAATAAAACATGAACTATGAAAGGATGTAATTGCTGTTAATAAATATATTCAAGGTAGGGGACCCATCAGGGGTGGAATTAAGATACAGGACTATGTTGGAGAAAGAAAAAGCAAATATAAACTGCTCATCAATGAAGCTAGGCTGGTAGTAAAAGAAGATTCCTAATTATTAAAACAGTAAGTTCTGAAATAATACTCTAGGAAAGTTGGTTGAAAACTCTAGTTTGTTTTAAGATGAAACATGGTAATTTTATAGGAGAGATTAGGACACATTGCCTATGATAGAAGGGGAACCTCTCACTGATACTAAACCCCATCTGCTTCTACATCCCTATGAAAAGGAAAGAAGAAATCATGCTCGGCAATTCAAGGGACAGCTTGTGGTGACTGTGGGGGGAGCTGTGGGGAAGAGTGGAGACTGGGAGAGCAGAATGTTGGAGGAGAGGATTTAGGCCAACGTGACAATGAATAGAATCAGGCGAAGCTTTCAGCAATTTCTCTCACAACAGATGCATACGCTGAAGTGACTCCCATTGTGAGGGATTGAGAAGCAACTTGTCCCCCTCAGTCCTACCCCTGTCCTCTCCTCAGTTCATGCTCACAGCTTCCCAACACGTTCAGCCAGCTTCACAGCAGATTTTGCTGATGTTCTTTCATTCTTCAGTGGTGCCTTGCTCAATGAAATTTGGCTTGTGTCCTTGGGCCAGCAGGGAAGAGCTCACTTTCACAGATTTAATTCTTTTGTTTCCGATGGGAATTGTAGGGCCTTTGTTACAACTCTGGCACCAGTACCAAGCTCTTTGTTTATTTTATGGTCTGTTGTTGTGGTGTTCAAAATGCCTGTGAAGACAGAGGCCCAAGAGAGCTTTGAATTTGGTTTAAAAATACACAGTTTTGCTGATGTTCATGTTACTAGCTTTTGGAGAAGAGTCGCTAAGGCTGAGAAAAGGCAAGGAGAGCATTCCATTTTTAGAGATGATCTTGAAACTTAGAGACAGTCTGTTGTCTTTTGTGTCTCTGGCAATACCTACCCCATCTTGGTGAACTGAAGGTCTCCTTGAAAATACTGGTGGGGTGAAGGGGTCCTCTTTCCAGCACCAAGGAGGTCCTTGCTGTCTGTACTTTGGCCCATAAGCTGTGCCTGACTGCAGTAACTCTTCCCATTGCTATTCTGAAGATAGCTGACTGGTTCTTTTGGTCCACAGCAAAGTGCAAGCTCGCAGGGCTTTCTCTGCCTACCTAAAGCACGTTCAGTTGCGACTGATGAAGGAGGTCGGTGACCAGATCAAGAATCCTGCTTGGGCTGCCAAAGAGGATGAGCTAATGGTAAGAGGCTTTGTGTTGGCTAGACTGTGAGGTCAAGTGAAATCTGCCTTGAGCGTTTTGAGGTTAGAACTAACCCTTGGAATAACTGAAGTCCAACTGATAGTCCAACTAGCTTTGCCCAGCTGCCAGTGCTGTATGTTCAGTATATGACAAGGTAGGGCTGCTGGCTGATATCTGAGCAGTGATAGACAGCTCTTCATGACTGGAGTGTGGTTGACATTCAGGCTTCTCAGATCCTTCCCTCATTCTCCTTCACTGATCTTTGAGCTTACCTGCTTTTGAATTCTCTCCAACTTCTTGAAGATTACTTGGCAGTCTCAGTTTCTGCCACATTTAAACAAAGCATACATCTACTCAAACAGACTGAGTACCCAGTTAAGCTTTTTCTCCTAGGTAGTGTTTTACTCTTTGCAAGCATCTGCGCTCAGGAGACTTCCTCATGTTCTAGATAGAGTGGAAAAAAGTAAAAGCCACTGAGGGAGAGAAAATAACTTTCTAGCATAGGTGTTCCTTTTTTAAAAACTGTGATGAATTTTTCCAGGCAGTAATTTAAGGCCCTATATTTGATGTCTATACATCTTAAAGAGTGCATCAGGCTCAGATCCCCCCACAAACTTTCCTGAAAGAGCTTTGTAGAGTAGGCTCTTGAGCTTTCTTCAAATCCAAATGTATTCTCACTGAATGCATGTTGCAAGGAAAGAGCCAGTGCTGTTCAGAGATAAAACTGTGTGTCAAGAATAATCAGTCGACTCAGTGGAAAATGTTACCCTTGCTCTTTCCAAGTGGAAATTAAAACTGGCTTTTTGAGAGTCACTTTGTCTGCTGTACTGTGAAAAATAATGTTTAAAATAACAGATCCAAACCAGCCTGGAGTAATGGCAGTGAGAGGCGAGCTGTGAAATCCAATAGTTTGGCTGTGAGGCTGCTCATTTATGCATTAGCAGAGCTCCTAACCAAAAGCAAATCCAGAAGGGGCTCAAAACACCCACAGGATGCATCTCGCCTTAGGGTCTGCCTTCATATATTTCTCCTACCAGAGGTCAAACGGACATGGTGGGGGATTGGAATTACATGGCTGTAGGTGTAGTCATCTGTTGCTGTGGAGAGGCTGTGGCTATAGTATACATATATGAAAAGTGATGAAATGGGGCTACATCACTGTAGCGGAGATACCTGACCAAGATCCTCTTCCCTGTGATAGCGCTGAGAGGGATTTATGTCAGTATGCTCCATCACAGGCCTTCTCTAACACATTGCAGGTTGGTTTTTGGAAATGTTCTCCTAAGGTGTTGGACTTTACACATTATTCTGTGTTGGTGCTGCTTTTTGCTGCTTGATCTTGGTTTGGTGTTTATGGGTGTGGGGTTTGTGTTTTTTTTTTTTTTTTCCTTTCTTCACCTGTCATGCTTTTCAGACAAACACTCCTCAAGTGTTCCCAATTCTGACCCACCTTACGCAAGGCCCACCATCGTTCTTCTCCCCCCATCTTGGATTTGTAGGGCTATATTAAAAATGCACGTTGCAGAATGCTTTTGCCTGGCAGTTGTCAGCTCATTTTCCCAGGATGGTGTGTTTAGTTCTTGCCAGTCATTGCTGGCAAGTTACCTCTGTCCTCTTCTCCCCACATCTTGCAACCAGTTCGTTGTTAACTCCATCTCTCTTGCTTGCAGGAGCTTGTGGTACGTTTTCTGAAGCGAGCTGCCAGCAATCTCCAGCAGTCCTTGAGGATGCTGCTCCCCAGCCGTCGTTTAGGACTAAATGATCGTCGTCGTATCCTGGCTCACCAGCTGGGCGAGTTCATCATCTGTTATAACAAGGTGAGTAACTCTGTCTTGATTCTTCTTTTGCTAGCTTTTTTGGTTTTTGCTCTCTTCTTCTAAAGTATCTCCTGCTGTCTGCTGTCATAATCAAGGCAGCAGGCTGTTTCAAAGGCTCTGTTCTGTAAGTTACATGGTCTGTGTGCAGTCGTGCATCCGACTGCATGGTAGTTTCTGTTCAATTTGTCAGATAGACAACAGTATTACAACATTACAGATGCAGTCCAGTAGTCATCTGCATAAAAGCAAAAAGCAGTGTTGAAATGAAGTGGAATTTAACTGGCAGTTTGCTTTTTCTTTGGCTTGTCTTTGATTCTAGTGCTTTGTAATGCCTCTTCCCATTTCTCCCTGTTTTTATGTTGCTTCTTTAAAGACAGTTTTTTAATACAGAACAGTATGAAATATTTATTTTACCATTTGTTTGTTATACTGAGGGATTGCTACCTACCTGCAGTATGACTCTACATGCTCAGTGATAAGGAGAAGTAGATCCTAATTTAAATAATTTTCACCTCTTTAAATGTAGATGCTGCTGTTCTTGGCATAGTGGTTTCACGATAATCCTTGTTTTTCAAGAACAGCTTTCCCTTTCCTTTGCCCCCTGGCATCTCTTTAGTGTTAGAACAGAGGTAGTTTAAATTTCGCTTTCAGAGGCTGCTGTGCATGCAGGCCTCCAAGCTCCTACTCCTTAGCAGAGGATGTTCACTCACATTACCTTGTCAAAACTGACATCTGGTAACTCGATCTGTCAAAGCAAGGTTGGTATTGAACCAAATCTGTTCCAGGGAGTGCCTTGTATGCCTAACGCTCACTGACTTACTGTGTTAGGAGTAACCACAAAGCACTCGGGTGGCTCTGTGGTGAGTGAAGAACGCAGCTGCTTTAGCTATAATTTCCACTCAAATTGTATTCAAACATCAGGATTTTCTGCTAACTCTTAACAAAACAAAGCTGTGTAACTGGTAATAAATCAGTGCATAAACATATTTTCTTAGTTAAAACAAGTGAGAACAGATCACTTGAGGTTTTAGGACATACACGTTTAAGCCATTGAGAGACTTTTGGGCTGTGAGGTTTTTTGATGTCTGAGTCAACAGAGAGACTTCTTTCACTGACTTGTAACTTAAGATTTAGTATGAGACTCCCACTAGCCATTATGTATTTTCTCTAATGATGCAGAAATTAAAAAAAAACCCTAACTCCAGCAAAGTGAATAAACAGGATCACACATTGTCCAGACTCTTACTTAAGTAGTGAAGGATAGAGATATGTCCCAGAGTGGCTTTTTCTTCCTCCTCTTGAATTATCTTTCAAAAGATATATCAGACCCTTTTGTCCTGGGAATGCTTCGATTACCAGTAGGAAGCAATGAAGTGGAGGTCAAGTCTGGCCAGATAAAGCTTGTATGGTGCTATTGGTATTTCAGACAGGCCTGTGGGTTCTTTTTAATTAACAAAAATGTTTGTATCAGTGCAACTTCTAGTGTCAACAAGTTCTAGTGTGTAGATAGATGGGTGTAAAATAGAAAGATCCCTTATATCTGAGATCTTGCTCCCATTCTCACACACAAAGGCTTACCATCTTTTATTCCAGTATATTTTAGTGTATAAATGCTTATCTGCCACAGACTGTACTGTTTTATTTTCTTTGCTTGTGCTAAATCAGTATAATTTTGGTATGTAAATAAGCCCTTGGTGATTTGCTGCATGACGAGAGAAATTAACTCGAGGAGAACTCGGAGTTTAGATTAGGAAATGCTGAGGATGCCCTCAGCTGACCTCCTTGACTGAATTACTTTAAAATAATTGTATATTTTTGTCCTTCTTTCTTCCTGAATATCTCCTTTTGGGACAGAAGTCTCAAGTAAAAGCAATTTTGAGGAACTCTCTGAAGAAACAGCAAAAGTAGAAAGGAAACCTAATGTCAGTGAAGAATTTTTTTTTCCCCTCTGTACTGCCTTATGTCCCAGCAAAGAGTATATTTGAAGGACCAGCATGTATTTGTGAAGACCTCACCTCTTCTCAGCAAATCAGTTCTAATAAGCTATGTCAGGTGAAGGGATGAGGAGTTTAGTGTGTGCATAGCATGCTGTCTCTGGGGCTTTCTGTATTTATCCATTCTGTTGCACACAGTGAAATACTTCCAATTTGGCTCTTTGGAGTTGACATTCTTTTTTCTTGGCTACTGTGGAATTGGTTTTTGTCTACTCTGAGCTGCAGCCATGCCATGGAACATAAAGCAAGTACATAGAGACACTTACTAATACTGCTTCTTAACAGGAAACAGAGCAGATGGTTCAGAAGCAATCAAAAAAGAAACAGGAAGAGGAGCAGGAGGGAGCGAATCCTGAAGATTTTCAGAAATTTATTACCAAAGCAAGGTAGGAATGGATTTTATTCCCTTTGATAAAGGATCTCCCAGCCTTGAAAGTGATGGGACTGTTCTAAAGATGATCTGATTAATCTAAAGGCCTCCAGATACCTTCATTGACCATAGCACCTGCTCCTGCCGGGGGACAGAGACCTTGTCTCTTTTCTCCCTTCCAGCAAACAAACACTTGTAGCATCAGTGTCTGGTGCAAAGAGAAGGACATACAGTAGATGTTTTGGTCATTAAGTAGATTTCCAAAGGACAGCAGTGGTTGCCTTGGTCTGTGTACACTTCAAACTGATGTTGGTTAATGGTCTCCTTTCCTGTGCTGCTGGAGCAAATGCAGCAGTACTTCGGAAGGAGAGTGAAACTAGGGCTGCTGCTCAGATGGCCTTGAGCTTCTGTTGTTGAACAGTTGTTGTGGCTCTCTTCAGGAACTCTCCAGATCTGGACTTTGAGATGAGGAAGGAAGGGAATTAGAGTCTCTGTCTTCATCCTAGTCTCTTATTTGGCTTGCTAAGGCCATTCAGTGCGAGCAGTTACTTTCCCAATGAAAAAGCAGCATTTTCTAACTGTGCATGCTCTGAACAGGAAACTTATTTTGAAAATAGGTAAATACTCTTTATGGACTGTGGCATTGTATGAAAAACAATGATATTATAGCTATCTGACTATGGAGAGGTCTGAAATTATTCAGTGAACTGAAATTATGTCCTCAAAGTCTGTGATTCTTAAGCACAAAACCTTTTGAGCTATTTATTTGACCCATAGATGACATGCCTATTTGGGCAAGGACACGTATCAGTGACTGCACAGGTAGAGCTCACCTGCCCTTTTAATGCCCTCATATCTTCTCTGGGAAGGTTGACAGTCACAGCTGCTTTTTTGTGATCAGTTACAAAGCTGTTCTTTCTTTTTCTCTGGATAGCACTCAGTGAGTGATTAGAAGTAGGTGATAGCTGAGGATCCTTAACTAAGTTCAGGAGGCTTCACAGTCTCTTTTGTTGCTACATTCTCTTGAAAACAATGAATTTTTTACCATTTTTCTAATATAATAGATGGAGTCATCACTGCGACAGGTTTATAGGCACCAAGAAAAATCTAGCAGCTTTTCGGATAGAGTTCTATGAAAGAATGACACTTGAAGTATCTGGCTACTATATGCTATAGCATCTACTCCTGTAACTAGAAACGCAGAATACATGGGCCCACAGCATGGTCTTGGTTCTCTGGCATCTCTGGCCACTAAAATGATTGCTGCCTCCTAGGGCAGGTAATTTTCCTTTTTGCCAGAAACGCTAAGGGATGGCTGCTTGGGACAGAACCACATGCTCTTCTGTTTCCATGTTACTGGCTACCATGCTGTCATGTCCTGATGCCCAGGCTTGGTCGGGGATGGAGATTTTTGCTGCATCATCTACCTGAGTGATAAAGAACAGCAAAAGCCAGTTTGCCAACAATCAGACAATTTCTAGTGATGATCTTTCTGCTTCTTATGAAGTATCAGGTATGTTTGAAAACTCTGGTATTTGACACTGCTTTGCACTGTGCGTGAAGCTTCAGACAGTGAGTTAGTCATTGGGAGCCAAGCAGAGGGATAGATTTCCACTTGGAGCGTTTGTTTGGCAGTACAGTGAATGCAACACTGGAGAAAATGGGTAATAAATGTTGCCACTTAATAATTAGGGTTGTGTCATTGACTAACTTGATATCACATGGATGGTATTGTGCTTCGTTGTGCACATGCTACAGCCATTGCTTCTCAACATCCTCAGTGCAATGTAAAAGTCTATACTTATGCTGGTAAATTTGCTTAAAAGCCTAAAGCACCTTTCCACCAACAACTTTTCATTCTCACACTTCCTCTTCACCTCTAATCTCATTGTCTTGGGAGAAAAGGTGAACTTTGCAGCATGTCATAGAATCATAGAATGGT
>NW_010260721.1:0-26520 GCF_000690775.1 Eurypyga helias
GGGGGGGATGAAGGGGAAGATTAAAAAACTTGAACCACAAAGGGCAGCGGGGGGAAAGAGGGGTCCAACTTCTATCCCAGAACCCCATGTCTTCAGGGACACCAGGCTCAGCCTACGCCAGGACTTCAGCCACCCGCTAGAGCTGGTATCACAGCAAGAACCTCTGCTTCAAGTTCCCTTACCCAACACCTCCGGGCTCTCTTCCCGGAGGACACCAGCATCAGGAGCATGCCGGCAGGAGCAGGGCTGAACTCCTGGTGCTTTGCCTTCTTTTTTAAAAATAAAATCATATTTAAAATAAAAATAGTCTCACTCAACAATTTTAGAAACCACGATCCTCTTATTTCATTTAGTAGTCGCATAAAAATGCCTCTCCTTTTCCTTTTAAACAATTTTTCTCCCCCGAGCCTACCCCCATGGTCACAAGGTACTACAGGAATACAAAGTTCATCCCCTCTTTACTAGAACACCTGCTTTTTTTTTTTTTTGCTTTTTTTTGTTTTATATAAAACTATTTCTGTTCTTTAGGAAAGAACTTTATACAAAGAAAATATATTGTGAAATATCTTCAGAAGTTTCCTTGAAGAGGAGAGTCATCTCAGCCTAAAATAAAAAATAAAAAAAAAAAGGCAGAGAGAAAAGAGGCCTAACCCCAGGTCTCTTTATTGTAGACCCTCAGACTTAGCCCCGAGCCTCAAGCTGACTCAAACCAACACAGCGGATGGGCTGGAGTTCCTCGGGCTTTCCTAGGAGAAAAAGGGTTGGGGTGCTCCGAATCGGCTGCCAATTTGGTCTCCGGCCTTCTGCTGGGAAGGGAGCGTCTCCTCCTGCCAACACCCCGCCTGACAGTCACTCCTCACTCGTTCAGAGACAGGATTATGTCGTCCTCCAAGTCAGAGTTGTCCGAGCTGTCAGCTGGAAAGGAGACACATAGGTTACGTCTGGGTCGTGTAAGAGCACGTGTCAGGGCTAAGCAAGGGAACGCACTCGGAGATGGCCAAGAGGTGGCCACCCCCTGCTTGAGACAGCGGCTCCCCAGCAACGACAGGGGCAACTAGCACCCCGCGGGCGTTTCAAATCCATCACAAGCAGTTAGCAAACCTGCACCGCAGCTTTCCTCCCCTGGTTAGAGCAGGTTTAGCAAGCGCCGTTTCTATCAGCCGGCAGCTTTTCCCCGCGAGGAGAAGGGCACCAGCAGGGAGTTAACCTGCAGGCGAGCTGCACAACCCACTGGGCACACCGCGTGTTAAGGGCTGGGGTTGGACAGAGCTGGCAGTCGTTCCTCAGCGCTGTTAGCTGACAGCAAGCTCGACAGTCCCACCAACCCAGCGTGGGGAAACACGGCCCCTCTATAATGTGCACAGGGCTAATTCCTTCTGCAGCAAGAGAGACCCACACTGCCCAGTACTGGGTTCTTCCTGCCTGGCACTCCCTCCTGCGCAGCGCAGCGGGAGCCCTGCCCACTGCACGGAACCAATCCGTACACTCACAGCCAGAGCCTTCCTCTGTAATGAACTTATCTACACGGCACTCATTAAAGGTGACCTGAAAATTGTGCTTTTTCTGGTTTTCTGCGACGTGGTACAGAACAAAGACAGGAAAGGATTTCTCAGAAGCAGTCACGTACACACACGCTTGCTTTTAAGCTTAAAACATAAGATCTCTCCTCCCTCAGTTGTGCAAGAGGGAAGAGGTAGTAGCTCTGGCAGCAAGAGGACTCCTGCCTTACCTTAGAGGTGGTGATGGTTCTTTTTCTTATGTGAATTCATTGGATGCTGCAGTTAACTAGGTGTTAAAGGTATTAAAAAAAAAAAAAGACACCAAGAATTCCTCTTAGCCATTTCACATCTCAGTTATACTGGATCTCTAAAATGCCTGTCAAGGTAAACAAGGCCTTCTGGAAGGTTCACCCCTTCGCAGATGCTTTCCTTGGGAGAAAAAAAAGTCACAGGCAAGCAGCAGAGAGCACAAACCCTTTCCCCCAACCCTCCTCCCTGACAATTGGCCAGCTGTGGTCAGCAAGGGATGCTCCAGCCTCGCCATCCATCCTACTGAGCCTGAGCTGAGGGCTCACCGTGCTCCCGGAACAGCTACAGCCATGAAAGGGGGGTCGAGAACACCAGCCAGTGCTGCCGCAGCTACGCTCACACTCTAAGAGGGAAAGAAGCACAAGCAAGAACAATCCAGAAATCTGGAGAAGACAAGCTGGAAAAGGTGTTGCCTTTTTTTTTTTTTTAAAACACCAGAGGAAAGCTTTGCAGAGGGCTCTCTTAACTCTTTATCTGCTGGTCCACCACACAAATTTCCAATTTTGAGCTCCATGTCTAAAAGGAAACCTGATTGCAGTTAACTGCTTGGCAGCAGCTTATAGACCTGCCCAGAAGCTGCTGTTTTCAGCTACAGAAGAAAAGAGGAAACAAGACCCAGCCATGCTGCTGAAGAGAATTCCATTATTTCTGCCATCCTACATCACATGTGCGTTTCAAAAAGGACATCCTGCTGGCCCAGGAATAAGCTCGAGAGACCTGCACAATGCATAAACTGCTTTGGACAAGACAAACAGGTCTACCATCCCAAGGTGGTGACAAAGGAGGAGGAAGACTAATTTGTACTAAAAGGTTCTCCATGGATTATTCCCAAAAAAGAACCAAAACCTCTTCTAAAGCACGAGGAACCAAAGCCACTCACTCCCCTGTTTCATCTGCTTTTTGAATTATTTTGAAGGACACCCACTGTACGTTCTGGAGGTTCACCCAAGACACAGCCCTTTAAATACATCGCCACGCCTCAGATCTGCACTTTGCAGCCTTGCCAGTGCCCTTACTGCTTTTCATTCTGGAACACAGCATAAGCTGAGGAGAAGGCAATTTCAATTGCTCTTGCTGGGTGAGAAACAAGCCAGGTGAAGGTGTGTGCTTCACAGAGAAGCAGTCACAGAACCCAAGTCATCAAACCCCGTGCAAGGACTACGCATACATCAGCCTGGCAGAGCTGCACTCCCTGCTTTTACTTCCCGAAGGTGCTGCCAAGCAACCTAACAGCCATGGGGCAGGCTGACCACAGCTCCACAGCGATGCCAGCTCCAAGTTCTGATCAAGCGGTTGTACCCATCAACAGTGGTCATTTCATAATACGCAGTGCTCAGAGCATGCCTGAAATCACCACGTGTCACACACCACCAAGTTTTGTTGCAGGAAGAGCTACTGAAACAGCCTCAACTTCCCCTCCGTTCTGCCCCGCGGACAACTCAAGGTACAGCTCTGAGTGCTCTTAACAGCTTCTAGCCCTGCAGCCCTGAGGGAACAGAAGTGGAGATGTGTCAAGAAGCTCCTGTCAGCCCCTGGGACGGGCAGAAGTTACCCACAATCCCAAAGTGTTGAACTGCAACATGCTGTTAATGAAGGTGAGCTATGTGATGTCCTAGATGGCCCTGCATTGTGTCCCTACTGCTTTCAAGAGAGCAGCAGACTGACCCCACAAAACTACTCTGGCAACCTTAAAGGCCGCACCCTTACCGATGACTGAGTACTGAGAGAAGAGAGGGACGTGAATGAGTCTGCCTGCCACGTTAGAGCCAAAACAGAGTCCTGTGCTGCTGAATCCTGCAGCACAGTGGCAGAGAAGATTGATTCCCACCTCAGCTCTCACAATGACCTATCATAGCAGGACTTCAAACACCTCGCATATTGTAATTCCTCATCCTTACCAGCCTTGTAACTTCAGAGAACTATGTTATGCCCATTTTACAGCTTGGAAATTAAAAACAACTAAGGGGTTCGGATACGCATACTCAAAAGTTGTGCTGCAGAAAAGGGAACAGAATCTGGTGTCACAAATCCCAAGGCTGATGCTATCCTACTCACCTTCTCTTTCTTGTGAAGCCTTTTTACAAACTTAATTGCTACATAAAAGGTTCAGACACAACCCCTCCCCTTGTTAACTTCTCATGTCTCTATCTGCGGAATGCCAGAAAAAGAACAATTTAAATTTAATCCTAAAAGTTACGTTAGCCTTGGAACAGTCTAACAAAGAAAGTGAAGTCAGAAATGCCATGTTGATTTTGCACTCTAAGCAGTTTCAAAAGAGAAAGAATAGCACCAAGGAGGGAAAAATGCTCCTCTGTCCTTACGGGTACAAAGGCAGCAGAGGAGACAGGTGAGGTAAGAGTTCAACCAGTGTCCCCTTGGAGGGCAGGGCAGGCAAGCAATCACACGAGGCTGCTTTGGACAGAGTTTCTTGCCCTGCCTTTAAGTCCTCACACATGCACCCGGGAGCACTTGAAAGGAACTATCTTCCTTTCCAGAACTCAGTTGTTCTCTCAGGTAAGAGCTGGTTTTGCTGACAGATTACTTTGAGAGGCCACAGGTAAACAAGCATGGTGATTTGTGCCTTTCGTACCAGCAAGGGGGAAATCAGCCAAGTATTTCAGGGAAGACTTAGAGGTTGCATATGTGTCAGGACAGTAAACAGACGGTAAGGCCACCTGTGGTCACCAAGCTGGGCACACACTTACTGTCTCCAAGAATCAGCTCAACTTCCTCATCAGCATCAGAATCTTCATCTTCACCCTCATCTCCCTCTTCCAGGAGGTTGGCAAGCTCCTCATCGTCAGAGGGTGAAAAGTCATTTTCTCCATCCTCACCAGCATTCTCATTGTTCTCATCCTCCTCGAGTTCAGCCTCCAGCAGCTGGTCTGTATCTAGTTCATCAAGGTCATCTGTATCATCATCATCTTCGTCATCATCTTCTTCCTCTTGCTCCTCTTCCTCCTATAAAGACAGGAAAATAGTCCATTGCAGACATTAAAACAAATGTAAAATGGAGTAAGAATAGTGGAAGAAAACACACCTACAGCTTTCACTTCTCCCCATACCCAGACATCACACATTATAAACACTTTCCCATCACCCACAGCAACACTTTCTCTCCACAACTGCAGAACATGACATGCTAGATCATTTGCAGGCCTGCAAAGTCTGATCTGCAAAATGCTGATGCAACACAGGTACCGTTGGCTCAAGCTCCTCTCCAACACTGGCCACCCACACGTGTCACCACAAGGCACATGCAGTGAGACCGGTTAATCCATGGCTTTGTTGCTAGTCCTGTACAAACTGCTTTAGTTTCAACCGGAACAAAACCTCTACTTTGCATCAAACAGCATGCAGCACAGGATGATGTTCAGTCTCTCAGTCAATCCCGATGTAGATGAGAAGCAAAATGTAGGGAACAAACCCCGAATCACTCAGCTTCAGATGATGGAACTTTTTAGAGCAGCTCAAAAGTCTTATCTATGGCATTTACCTGTGGATCAACATCTTTATCAAACCAGAAGAATTTGCATTCAATAAAACAACTGGATATCTCATTGTACAGATCAAATCCAGAAATCCATGTCCCGTGGATAAAACTGAATGGGAAGAAGCTGTTGCAGTCCTGTCTTTCTTCCAGACAAACAAGAGGCCAAAAAGTGCCATCACAAGCCAAGCTCCAGGAAGTCTTCAAGACTCAAAGGGCTCAATTCCCTGCACATCTCCTCAGAGTCATACACTCTTTTTCTAAGCAAACAGTCTCATGGGGCAGCTCTCAAGTCAGTCTTAACTGCCCCTTTGTTTTGGGAGGGAAGACATTTTGCAAAATTATGAAGCAGTGAAGATAGGTATCTAAAAACCCACTTCAAGGGTTAGTTTGGTCCTCAAGCTCACCCCACTCACACTGTGCTGCATTTTCAGATCGAAAAGCATGGACGAAAAAAGACCTTGCTGTCATCTCCCCAACCTACTTTTGCTTCAGCCAGTGCTACAAAAACCACCCCAATCCACCACACCTACAAAATTCCAACATCTGTCACAGGCAAAAGAAACAAGGAATGCCAAAAAGCCTGGGCAAATTTTATTGTTTCTTTACTTGCAAAAGGCAGCCGAGTCTCCCCAACCGACCACAAGTGCTGTGATAGTTACGTGGAGCTTACAGTATTAAAGCACTGGGTTGCTACATACAGGTTTCTTTCTGAAAGAGCTTATATTAAAGGAGAAAAATAACCAACCTGTATTAAAGCCTATGCTCATTTTAGGCAATTACAAACTTTACTTTGAGTCAATGAGCCCTCCAATAAACAGACATTGCTTTTTGAATCATAGACACAGTGGGAGAGGAAATCTCTTACCTGCAGTTCACAGTTTTAAACTGCAGTGCCACACTGAGTATAATTTTCCATAAAAATATATTGAATTGAGTATAAAAGCTTTACCTTAATAGCTTTTACTTTCATCCTATGCAGTATCTGCAGAGAGACCAACATCTTAAACTTTATTATTCTATTCAGAATTGAAAAACTGATTGAAAAAGGCAAGACGGTTTATTTTCCTTTTGAAGTTTCTAAACAACTCTGAAGCTGGAAAGTAGGAGATCAATTTATTTTAAAAGCTTGGAAAAAATTAAGCCAAGTTTTTCAATGTCTGGAGACAGACACAACTGTTGATATTAGGAAAAAAGTATATTGTCTGCAAGATTCACTTAGAGTCTGTGAAGCTGAAACCTAAAGGATGCTGAAATGAGTTAGGTACCCTCTTGGTTTCCACATCTGTGGAATTTCCAAACGCATTTTCTTTTCCTAAATCTCTAGCCTACGATGACTTTAAAGAACATGTAAAAACTATTGAATTTGATTACGTTTCACATTTAATGTATTCACTGGAAATTGAAATACTATTTCATCAACATTTTCATTCAAGCTTAAGGCAAGGCATATACAGCAATACCACCCTTCAAATACAGGATGAAATGAAATATATAAAGCTAAAGATTTCTTCTGGCTGACAAGAATAAGCATCAAATTACACAGGGTGTATGTTTGGTTGCAAACCAACTTGAAGGATAATACCATCCAGTGAAGGAAAAAATCCTTTGTGCAAGTACAAATAGCACAGAATGCTTGAGAACTGAAATCAGTGTTTCCACCTTGCCAGTTTAAATTACTCAGTCTGAAGTAGGCGATTAGAATCAAGCCACACTCATTTAAAAAAAACCTAAGAACAGTATGACGTGATCCGAATTATACCTACTTTTGGTAAAGCAGAAAACAGTGTGAAAACCACTCTACAAGAAGGCACATGTGCACAGTGGGCATCCTTCCCGAGCTGAACAAGTGACCCGGGACACAGGTCAAGAGGAGTGATCTTAATTAGTGAGAAACCTGCACCTCACTGTGTTTTAAAGAACACAACTGAAAATGGTGATGCTTCTGCTAGCAACAGGCTGATTCTGCATGAGCTTCTGCACACTTCCCAAGCACAAAACTCTGCTGGCACACTGCAATACTCCCGTCTACAAACACAAGGTGCATGGGGTGATCTCTTTTCAGAAAGCAAACTGAGTTTCTGCACCCAAAATCAACCTGTGGGACATACACCTGAGAGTCTCCACCTGGTACCTCCTCACACCTACCACCACCATACCTATGCACCATCCAGTCCGTTAACGGGTATGAAGGCTGTATCCTCACCAGATACCACCACTACCTCACGTAAGGGATCCATACGCAGGCAGAAAACGGCACGCCTTCCCCAGCGACTCATTCGGTGTGCTCGTATGAGAGCAGGGAAAAAACCCTGTGCAGTGTCACAAGGGAAGACAGGCAGGACAGTTATTCCAAACCATACCTGGATTTGTGAAGGAAAAGCCTGCAAAAGCAAGCTCAGATCTACCCATCAGTCATTCCCAAGAGCTTTGGGCAGTGGCACAGGTGCTGCTAGAAAAAAGAACCAGCCACAGAACCCACAGACCAGCACACTCCATATGACAAACAGTACCAAGGAATGGTTTTGGCCATCACTAACTCCTTTAAATGCCTACAGATAGTATTCTATTTGGGTCATCCTCTGCAAAAGCTGCTTAGCTCAGAACTTCAACCTTTCACGGAGTCCTCACACTCCTCTGCTTCCTTAGAAAAATCCTCTTTTCCCTCTCCAACAGAAGCCACCGCAGAGCTACCAGTTACCTTTTCTGAAAGGACAAAGATAGTACTGCAGAATCACAAACTGACCATCTCAACCTTCCCTGCTAAACGCTGTGCCTCCCTATCAGCTATGCCCGTGTGCCTGCTCTACAGCCAGACCAAAGCCCTCTCTTCCCAGGTAATTCATGGAAGATTACAAACAATTCCAACCTGAGGTGATGGTGGAGGAAGAAATTTTAAAAAATAAATAAATCTAATGTTCCCTTTTTAAATAGAGTGGGTAACACTCAGAGGGGCATGATGGAGCCCAGCTTTTGACTGAAGGATGTCACATCGCTACCCGTTTTAGTTAGTGATTCACGCAAGTTAATTGCTTGTAGATACCTAAATTTAGGATTAGCTTAAAGGAGCTTTACCTTGATAGATGCCAAGAGGAGAACAGTTCAGAGTACCCACTGACCCTTAATGATACTAAAATTTGTAATTATTATAGATTACATAGATCTATTAATTTTATTATTATATATTACAGTGAATACGATACTAGGGGTTTTCTTCACAGTACCGTACCAGTGTTACTACTCTTCCTCTCCAGCATACAGAGGTGTCGCTACCCAACAGCTGCAATGCAGAGGGCATTATAGTATCAACATACCTGCTCGGCCAATACTTTCTGCTCTTCAAAAACACAGCATCGCAATTATTATGAAGGAATTTTAACCCAGGAAACACCCGCCCTGTTCCATACACAGAACGGCATCCTGGCCCCACTTCTCTGCATAAATACCGACTTCACCCCAGTTAAAGCAAAAAGACTGTAGAAATGAGGCAATGAACGAAGACAAAACTGACAATTTAAAATGAGCATGAGAACAAAACAAAGCCCCGGTTATAATTACAAGGGGGTAGCAAAGAAGGAGGCCACAACTTCAGTGTGGAATAGCTATCCACAGACTTGAGCAGGATGCTCACGCGGGGCCAGGCTCCAGTTTAACTTAGAAGTTGTTTGACTCAACTAAAGGGTTGATTTGACTCAACTAACAACTAGTTTAGGCTGGAAAAGACCAAATATAGAAAGGGGTTGTATTACTTTAACTCAAAGTCTGAAGAACATCAGTCAGTAATGTATCATCAGTTATACGCTAGACAAGTGTGAAGGATGCAGGAACTATCAGTTCTTCTCAAATACAACTGCCAAATGGGACAATTAATTTAAATGTGGATCTTGGAGAAATCTCCCAACACTAACTCACCAAAATTCACTGACTCACACAGTAACACATAATACACAGCCAGTCTATGACCCTGGAACTACTGTGATGATGATTAAGTAGGCAAAAGTAGTTCACATCAGCTTTTTAACACGCCTGCATACTGGCAGATTTAGAGAGATGTAGTAGTACAAAAAAGCTGGACATGAGTTTACAGAATCAGAAAAGTTGATTATGTAGCAAAGGAACATCTCAAGATCATCTCAAAGCAAGTCACCAGTGCCTTAATCCTACTACTAGTTTGCGATCTTAGGTAAAGATTTAGAGTGCCAAGTAGATTTGGTTCAATTAATTTATCATTTATAACTACAAAGGAAAAAACTAAACAACATCCCCTAAGGGAATGGCATATAGGGACGGCAGCACTGTAACAAAAAAGTGCTTGACCTAATTCTTCACGTTGCCAGCATTTACAGCCCGCTCAGAGCTGCATAAACACCCTCTGCTCTTGTTCAAGCGTTTGTATTTTCTTCCCTGCTGTTCTCGGATGCACGTTTGCCTGCACTTCACAGACCTTCTCACTGTTCCCCTTTGCCCATTCAATTGGCACACACAAAATCCACAAAATTTGTCTTTTCGGGTAATACAGTTATTGATAACATTCACCAGTGTTCATCCCAAAAAACTTTCCAAGGCTCAGGAAAACCCCAGTCTTTCACTTACTCCAACTGTGACACACATTAACTAGACAGAACTTTGATGTTTCTATTTTAACATATTTCTGCACTGTGTTTTAACATTAAATCGGGGTGTGTTCAAGTGCTTTCAGGAATTATGGCTTACAGCACTGTATAAGACAAAAATATACCAGCTTGCTTTCTAAGCCCTCTTAAGACTTTTTATAGAGTTTTCTTACATTTCTTGAATCCAAAAATTTTGTATGACCAGATGAACAGAATTTGGGACTTCTCAACTGAAGATTACATCATCTCTCTAATTTACACTAGGCTGGCTGCTCTCTGCCAAGAGAAGATGCCACAGGGGTTTTTTCAATTGCCAATGTTAGGTTTGGAAACCTTAACTGTTTTGAGATTTATAGGTCACTGATTTTCTGCCTATTTGACATGATTTCAGCTGTTACAAAGAGCTTCACCTTTTCATCTAACACCTCATTCACTCTCTCTTCCTCTACTAGGAGTTGATTCACAGTCCAAAACTAGTATTTACAGCAAGGTCCCTCCCCAGCTTCCTCTGGTACTCTCTACACAGTTCAGCTGGCACCGTCTCAGGGCTGCTCCTTCCCCAGCCCCACGCTCACCTCCTGTCATCACTTCCAAGTCAACACCTCTCACCTGCAGATGCTTTCCAGCAACCACCCCTTCCTCTGAAAACACACTCTATTGCACCTCTCAGTCTGGATTAAGCTATATGGAATTACTTTATTCTTATCTTAATCTGGGGGGCTGCCTTTACCTGCTAAACTGTTAAGCTTTTCCCACTTTTCCAAATCTTTCAGCTCATATTTAGTTCACTGCTGGCTATTTGTAGCTAAGCCTAATCATCTACTGGCAAGCAACTGCTTTTATGAACTGTTTATTTCCTCTAGGTTTGGGGTTTTGTGTGTGTGTAAAGAAATTAACATTTCCCATGTCTCATTTTGTTCAATTTATTTGCTTTTGCAAAAAACCACCAGTTTACTTCTCCCTCTCTTTCACCCTCCTCCCCCCAAAGAAAAGCAAACTTACTCTCAGTAACCTGGTCTTTCCCAAATCATCAGTAATATTTTAATCACTTCCTACTTTCAGCAGGGGAAGGGGCTTTGCTTTCACCACTTAAAAAGAACATAGGATGATTGTTTAAATACAAGTTACTGGAGGATGTTTCACACCAGAGGAGTAAGCCTCCCCTTGTTTTAGTAATTTATCTTTCTGCACGGACAACCCCCATGTCATGTCTTTGCTTCCAAAGCATCTGTGTAGCACACTGGTACTTTCTGATCCTTCGCTATGCAGTTCCCTGGAATGACAGTGTCTGGTTTTCAGTTTCTATCCAATTTCTCCCCCACCTACTTCTTAACACTCCCTGAACAATGGGCAGTGGAAAAAGCTTAAATATAGCCAAGTCTTTCTAGAGGGTCAAGCATGTAAGGAATTTTACAACCTAGATTACCTAGTCTCCATCCCTCGCCTCAGCTAGCAAGCCCAAACTCACTTTCAATTATCACACCGTTAAGTTCATTCAAAGTATTCTCCTTCACACTACAGGGCTGTACCTACTTTTACCTTCTTGTCTACTTTGGTGTTAGAAACAATGCTTCTTCATCGCCATTAATGAGGTCACAGAGCTAAAAACTTGGAAGCCTGGCAATGCGCAGAAGTTACGACATGTAACACGTGAGGAACCTTACCATAGGCTTCTATGCAGATGTAGGTATGTGCAGATTTAACACAGGAAACCGCACACAGCACGTCACAGAGGCAAAACATGGAGTGAAGAAATAAAAAAGCAGTTATTCTCTTTGTCTGTGTAAGTAGGTTCAGCTTGTCTAACGACGACTACTTACCTGTGTTGAATCAAAAAGCGTCCATGACACAGATAAACAAAAACTTTGGCATCTTCAACTGGGACCCTCTTGACCAATACTCTGGTTTTGCCCATGAAATGTTTTCATTGTAACATGACTGTATGTACCTGATGATAATCAGTGTAACTCCAGAGTCACTGTACTCTTAGAGGTATGTGCAAGCCATCGTTTTGCAGCTGATATATTCCGTAAGGCTAGGGATAAATATGAACTATTGCAACTACTATATTCTGTGCTATAGGGCTCAGAATTAATATAAGGAGCCCAAAACTATGTGCAGTCTCTGAATCTGCTTCTCTTCCTTCCTCACTCATCTCTCACTCACAAAAATAAGCCCATTCAGGGCAAAGCCCAATACAGTGTAAAGGAATTTCAAAATTTGGCAAGTAAATGAACGTGCTCTGTGGACAAAAATTTGTTCCTTTATTTTCCTCAAGCTTCTGACTGGTATTTCTCATCACAGCTGAGGCAGCTTTTATTTTCCTGGATCCCAGCTACTCTGGGAATTCCAGCGAGACGTGTTAGTTGAGAGGAAGTCAACCTTTGATTTCTGTCTCTGAACAGGCAAAGTATGTTTTTATCTCTGGTGAAGCTGGTTTACTCCATAATACTAGGTCTAGCCCACTGAAAACTCTAACTACTTTTCCCCTGCACTGACAGTTGGTGACACTAGAGTCTGAAACAGTAGAATAGGCTGAAGCAGAGTTATTTGATACTACCTAAAAATGTGGTAAGTACAGCTACTAAGAAAACTTTTTTTTTTAAAAAATATCTGTTTTGGAGGATGCCTGTTCAAAAGAGGTATCTGTTATGTACCAGGTCTTTGATGGACATCACTCCTTATTTAGCCTCCTCAGCTGCAACTAAATGCAAAGGTTTTCATTAAGGTGTGCAATAAACACGTCTTATTAATTGATTGAGACATTTGTCTGTAAATACTTGTTCCCACCTACTATCCTCTATATCATTCCATTTTCAAATGAAGATTTCAAAACAAACCATATCTTCAAATGTTACAGGAACACTCCCTGAAAAACCAAGGGTCCCTGATGACATAAATCATCCTCTGCAGCTTGTAGGGACAAAGCACCACCATGGTGTGATAGTTCTCAAACACATGGCCAATATGGATTACGGTTTGTGGGTTTTATCCCCAGCAAATATGCATGAAAACAAACCTATATCAAACCAACAGCAGTTAAAAGTACAGTGGAATTGCTGTTACAGGCAGTTGGGAGGGAGAGTCCTAAAATCAAAGTAGAAATTAGGATCACAAACACCAAATAGAAAGCTGAGTAAAAACATCCTCGGTCCTGGCTAAACCACATGCTAGAATAGCAATTGCCTTTGTCAGTCTTTATTGCTTATCTCCAAAGCTTTCATTTCACATCACCAAGAATTTTCTAAACCAATGCAAAAAGACAAATTACACACCTACCATCACCATTTCGATAGCCCAGAAGCACTGCAGGATAATTAACAGTTCTTCAGTTCTGGCAAAAGAAGTAGAACACACTTCATAGGACAGGGACAGCTAGGTGAAGCAATCTGCTGCTGAAGCCAAGTCTCTCCGAACACGACAACAACTGAGAATGCTACTTGAGCCTCTCAGATGCAACATCATCCACATGTACCACAGAGAGAAAAAACAGGCCTTAAAGAACTAATATGGAAAGAAAAACTAAAATAAAGAGGTAAAAATGTACAGAGCGAAAATTCTGTAACCCACTCAGAATATCACATCATCCAGACCTAAGCTTCACAGTTTAGAGACTACCCTGTGGTCAGCCGGTTCCCTTGCTTTTCTGATCACTTAGTATTTCTGAAGTCTCCTTTTCTAGCCCGTAGCAACTGCCAGGCACCATTCCTAGGACAGATCAATATGTTCGCTTTCCTCCACACCCCTTCCTCTGAAATTCCTGGTCTGCCTCACTACAGAAGGCAGATTACTCAGTGAAACAGGTCACTAATCGGCCAAGAAAGGGAAATAAATAAGAAATAAGCAACCTAACTACCAAAAGACAGTCCAGCATTGGTACCTGTAGCTCAGATAGCAAAAGTTAAGATGGGTAACTCTGAGGGAATGTGTCAAAACAGTGGCAAATGCAGGAAGAAGAGGAGGAGGATCTTGCTGCAGGACTGGAGAACAGGAAACTCTGCCTATTTCCCCATAGACTGAACAGAGTTTTGCAAATACTTGTGAGACTGCTGGTCGCTGATGGACCCACTTAGATAATCACCCAGCAGTGAAGTAACACACAAAATCATGAAAGTTCAAGGCAGAAAGATTAGTAATTTTGGAGTAAAACGTCCAACAAAAGCTCACAAACTGACTCTTGCTAAGCACATTTCATCTTTGCTTTCCCTCAGTTCTTGCAGTAAGTACAGAACACAGAGTACCCATATCCATTTAGCATTTGTTCTGTTTAACAAGGCTTGACAACTCTGGATTACTGGAGATAACCAAGAAAAAGCAGCTTTCCCGAGATACCGTATGAAATGCTTGTGTAACAGCCAAGGGAGAATGCAGCTACAGCAGTGCTATTCCAAAGTATTTCCAACAGAACCATGCACATTTACCGCAGCAGTACCATGCACAAGCCAGCTAACTCAGCCTGATCATTTAATTTGGGGGTGATTTAGGCAATGAATCAGCTGATTTTACAAGGTTTGGTTTGAGAAAGAGGGAGTAATACAGTTTTGTTTCTTCACTTAAGTGAGAGAAGGAATGGAAAGCTATCCATAGGCCAAACACCCTTGCTAGGTTCACTTTAGGGGCTCTCAGCTGACACGTCAAAACCAACATCATGAGGTGTCACCATTTAGAGTAAAAAATTTCAGGCAGATATTTTTCTCCACAGTTCTTGTCTAAAGCACGATTTTTAAAGCAATTTTATTCTGCATCATGTGACTTCCCAGGCAGGCTTGCCTATCAAACACGCTGCTATTTGAGTACTTCTTACTTTCTGTACAGCCAAAAAACTGTACTTGTGGACTCACGCAGATCATATACAAAAATACATAAAGTCAAGGTGTGAAGATACAGGGGCCCAACAGATGAACATCTGCTCTAAAAATCTCAATCAAAGAGATACCAGATTAACGTTGATTCACATGGATTTTCCCCCAAAGATCAGAAAGCATCTTTTTTAGCCAGAACGTGTTTTAGAATATCTGTGAGAAGTTCCAACAAATCTGAAAGTTTACTTGAATTTTTCAAAGCCTAAGTCACAGAAACTAACAAGGCAAGTAGTAAACACCTTCCTATACGTAAGCCTATGTACACACAGAAGACTGCTCAGTGGGAAACAAATCACACTTGTTGGCCTTAGCATACACGTGTGCCAGAGATGCCATCTTTATTCTGGAAAACCTCTACTCATTCTAGCTCAATGCTGGATGTCTCTGTGGAGACGAAAGCTGTATTTTCTAAGCCTAAGACTGGAACAAACCTGGAGGAACAGCAGTGAACAGTTACAGGACAAAGAGCAAGAGATTTAGTTCATGTTTGGCTAGATACATACAGATTGAATTTGGGTTCATAAGTGTTGTTTAAATTACAACCACACCTCTCAAAGGAACTTGATTGTAACCATCCCTAAAAGTTACTGTCTAGGAAACATCCATACACCCCAGGAACGAAGACCATAAAAAGCAGCAATTATGCAATATCAACTTGTCACTCTTGGCTTGCACAACAATACCGCAGCAGCTTTGTTTGAATACTCTGCCAGCTTTACAGAAAAGCTTTTAGCATACTTAAATTCTGCCAGGGGACACCCCCATTTGTAGGAGGAGGCATCCCCAGTCACATCTGGAGGATGACAGGTACCTTATCTCTGCTCGGTACCTGGAACACACACACAGATCTCTGCTTACGTCGACACTTACCAGCCATATCTTGTAGCAGTGTCTTGATAGCTGCTGGTTAATCATTGTACAATGCAAAATCAATTTCTGCTACAAACTAATTTCTTGTGATTTTAAAGAAAACGTGAATAAGCTTACTGAAATACAAGGGCTGTGAACAAAACCAATGGAAGCAGAGACCAAAACAGAAAATAGTGCCTGAAGCAAGCACTGGATGGCTAGAAAGCAGAAACAATTTGAAAGGAACAAAGTGTTCCCCCATCCTAAAAGTTCCTAAACTGAATCCATCCAATCTAGGGATGGAATCAGTGACCAATGATTCCATGAGAATGCCAAGACTTCAGCTGCAACCTCATAGCACATTGAGAGGACAGGACAGCAAACTACGCAGAACAGAGCTACTGCTTCATCTCCAGAATTACAGTGAATTTGTAACAACAAACAACTGCAAAGAAAATTGTTCTTTCATGGGATCTGCTATCCAGCCTTCTAAACCAGACAGAATAAGTTTTAACCTAGCAACAGGATTCAGAGACAGGGGTATCAGAAATCCAGCTTTCCACACAGTCTGGGGAAAAAAACACCCCACCAAAACATTACCTTCCTGCATTCTTTGGAAAAAGGTGAAGTCAGCTTTTCTCATAGGAGATACAAATATATGATTTACTAGAATGCAGACACCAAAGAGCAAAAGAATAATGCATTTAATCTTCAGGGAATTGAAGTGTAAGGTCTTTGCCTGTTCAAAAAAAGAAAGACACAAACCAAAAAAACCCCACACCCAAAAAGCTACAAATCTGCCTTGAATTCTCACTGTACTAAGTATTTGCTACAGTGTATTTTTAAAACTGCACTGAGGAGCACTTACTGCAGTTCTTCACTCTTTTGTGAAGTTGCTACAGATCAAATGGCTGATCCAAGAAGAAAAACAAACATATACCGCTGCAAACCTACAGCTTTCTTTAAAATCCCTATATTTTGCTGTGTAGAAGTACTGTGCAGCTTCACGGCATTAGTCACAAGTTGTGCCTCATTCAGAAAATGGTGACAAGTTATACCCAAATAAAAGACTCTGAATTGAAAAAGAGGGAAACCTCAAACACTGTCTCTACTGGGTGTCACACTATTTAAAAAATCCAAGCAGAACAAACAGCAAAGTTTCTGATTAAGATGGAAACACTTAGGGAAATGAGTAATTAAACTACAAATTATCATGTCAGTTTACAGTTCACACCGTTACTACTCACACAGGTTCTGCAGTGATGGGCTTACTTTACACTGGCCGTAAAGTGATCTACTTCACATCAGGCGAGACCAACTGGGTAATAAACAATCATCCGTGGCCTCTCACATGCAGATGGCTAACAGCTACTCCTGAGCAGCCAGGTTAATGCTATAGTTCTCACCTGATCTTCTTCTTCATCCTCTTCATCTTCTGCCAAACGCTGCCTGCCCACTTCATACAGCCTGCAAACTGTATCCATGTTCATGGCATCCATGCTCCCTTGATTCTGAAGAGGAGATGCCCACACAGCAGTCAGCCCCAGGAATTCAGCTCAGCATTCATACTCAATGTTACATCTGATCTCAGTTACAGAAACATTACCAAATCCTTCCCTCTCGTTTACTAGCAGCAGTACAATCAATACTAAACACAAGTCTCTTTGGTTTCAAGGCCCGGCCCAGGAGTGATGTAAATGTCTACTTTCTGCTTCTGTCATCCACAAGTTACTCTTACTAGTAGATGTAAAAAAAGCTTTAATGGACCCTTAATGTGCTTTGGGTTCCACACACCTCTTCCTTTCAACTTTGCCTCCCTATCATACCGCTGAACCACATGGCTCGAGAGCGCTGAAAGCGGTCACGCAGGGAGAGTTGCTGAAGACAGCAGTCTGACACCCCGGCAACCACTGCTGCCACACGCCCTGGAGTAACGTTTCCAATTACTCCTGTAAAAGAAAATTCTCCTATCTTGGCCTTACAGCCTTGTCAACTCCAACCTCAGTAGTTAAACATGAAGCTTGCCCTACTACAAATTCCTGACTTGGTTTTTTGGGTCTGTAAGGATCAGTGGCTCACAGAGTATTAGTCACTACACATGCCTAGTCAGGCTCAAGGAACTGGGTACTGACAACATAATTTTGGGCAAAGAGCCAGACCTGTTTGTTAGATTTTACTTCCCCCCCTAACAAACCCAAAGTTGTGCTCAGTAACTTTTGCTTCAATTCCTTAGCTTCTGGGATTTTGCCAGGAAGACAAAAAAGGAACAGTACGAGTGATGCACAGAAAAGCTCTAGGAAGATTGTATTTCCCAGTTACTCAATACAGTGCAAAATTTAATAGAAAGTTATTGCTATAAATAGGAAAAATTGCATTTCTCTGTGCTTACGAGAAGGAAAACCTCTGCACATTTTAAAGGGGGAAGTGTTTGAAGATAACAGACAAACTTGTTTGGAAGTTTTAAGGAACCAGTGGCAGAAAAACAAGACTGCTGTGTGTGTGGACAACAAAAAACTAACATCATCTTCACTATCACCAAAACACCACCACTGCTTAGAACATGAATTTAAAAGTAAGAACTCCAGAATCATCAGTTCTGAAGGTTTTAAAATGAAACAGCAAGCACTGCACTCAAACCACAGCTACAGAGACAGGAGTTTATTATTCGGTGCTTTACCTCAATGACAGCCAGATAGCAGTCCTTGCTGTCTGTGCACAAGTCAAAGATATTCCGCTTTACATCTATGGTAGCTGGAAAACATCACAAAACAAACTCAGTGGTTAATCACGTATTACTTTATGCTCACTGAAAGAAAAACATCTAACTATATGCCTAAAAGCAGATGATACAGTGTCAGGACAAGAAACAACAGCTGAAATAAAAGCAAAAGGAACATTCATAACTAATTCAACCTGTCATAAAGAACAGAAATGTTGGAGACTGTAATAAAAAATAGCCAGGTAGGTTCTTAACCCGCTCTGCACAGTGCCTCATCCCTTGGTAATACATTCCTTGGCTTCTCCGAGCACACTAAACAACAGCGAGTCTTCCAGGATAGGTGGCAACCAAGGGACTGAGTTGTGAGCCATGTCTCCTTTCAGTAGGAAAAGCTGCACTTGTTTATGTCCATAGCAGCAATTAGCTTTGCTTCGGGAGCTTAGCTAGCTGGAGGACAAACTGACAGCATTCTGAACTACCAGTGTGGGGAATGGTGCTGGGAAGAGGAAAAAAGTGGGGGAGAGGGAAGGCCCTTCCTGAAATGAGACCAATGACACCTGGGCCCAGTGACCTACTATCTCAGATTATGCTCTGCTTGGAAAGGGGAAAGGAAAATAAAGCCAGAACCGCCGTGCGGCAGCAAGTAAGGCAATCACACTGAACAGGATGTGATACTTGAGCCTGTTTCAGTGTTAAACCCAACTCTCCTGCTTCCATCAGAACAAGTCGTAGCAGAATTTGTGTTGTCACATGCACAAAGAAGAGGAGGAAGTGAGTGTTACTAAGCAGAACTTTCAGTAAACCTTCACACCTCCAGACCAAGCTATTTGCTCCTCTCTTACCTATAGGTTTATAATCAGTTGCATTAAATGTCCTGAAAGAAGAGCCAAAGGGACTCCTCATTCTCTCCTCCAGAAGGTCATCTTCATCATCTGCCTGCAACATAGCTGATACAAGGAAAGATTATTCCACAAATCCACTTTCCATTCGTCACTATTATTAATCAACTTAAGATCAAATCAGACTGACATTAATTTTCTTTTTATTTAATAGCTTGGCAAGACCCAGTTAGATTAATACCTGCTCTTCCAGAGCTGCCTTCATTACTACTACAGATCTGAAGATTGCAACTTACTACAGAGGACAAAATCATCTTCTGAAGCATCATTAAATCTGCCATTATACACATTTCCTTTTTCAACAGTTTGATTTTTAATCTCATAAATGAGTTGTGATACTGCTGACATTAGAGAAAACTGTCTTTGTCAGCAATACGTGTAGTGCAAACATCCGGAAAAAATTCCAGTTGACATGTGGCAGTAAAGCCTGGAGTTAGACAGGCCCTCTCACGCTTCCACTTTCACCGAACGAGCATTTGCTTATCTCAAACCAGAGGTGACCAAGGAGAGTAACGTAAGCCTGAGAAGCCCTACCTCCATACATAACTGTGCCAGTATAGTTGAAGACCACACGACACTGATCCAGTGCAGGTACAGTGTGTAACAAATGGAAAGTTCGGAGGTCCCACTTGAAAGATACAGGATAAGGAGTAACAAACAATTGAAAGTTTCTATTTCCTTTCCACACAGTGGCAAACAGCTGATTAATTGCATTCAAGAAATCTCATTGCCACCCTCTTGCAAACATGACAGAGCCGGACTCAGATTCCAGCATGACAATCCCTTCCATGTGCTCAAAATGAGAAAGCTCTTACTCAAAATGTCATTCCCAGTCATGAGACATTATTGCAGTAGCTTCAAGGTTGATCTTGGATGGGAAGAGAGCAGAGGTCCCACAGCATATGTTAGAAAAGGAAATATCTTTTGCTCTCTCTCTCTGTTAAATATTTCCACTAGGCCATACTAGAAGCAGAATCCAGATTTAAATTAGCTAGTTGTCTGACAGTCCCTACTTAACTCATCGATGGAAACTGTTGTTACCGTACGTAACATGTAACACAGCAGACCACTAATACAGTTTCTGCAAACCGCTACTTGCTTATCACTACGAATGCTTCAGGTACCAGCAGATCAGCTACCACAGTGGCCAAAGGATACAATTTCTGTGTTGACTATGACCTCCAGCCCATTGGGATGGAAAACACCACTGATGGTCATGTTGAATTTGTCAAACTTGTGGATGGCTTGTGCCGATCTGACATCCCAGAGGACACCATCATTTAGGACAAGGTCATCAGTGGGGTTAAAGGTGGCACAGTTCTTCTTGTAGTTGTTGGCAAGATCTGGGTTAAACAGAGTCAATAGCTTGTTGCCAGTCTGAATATCATAGATCTTTTAGATTAAAAAGAAAAAGAAAGATTAGTCACAATTTGTAACGCACCTACAGATCACCCCGAGTTTCCCCTTCGTTTCCAGATCACCCCATTTCCCATTTTGCCTTTGCATTTCAAATGAGACCATTCTGAAGATAACCCTTCCTGACAGTCCTTTAATAGTTTTTCACAGCTGGAACCAAGTCCCAAAACACATTTTGGCCAGTGCTTTAGCTTAGTGTAGGTTTACCGATACATTTCAGTACGATGAGGATTAGCCCCAAAGAAACTAAGCCCATCAGGAAAAGTGGGCTGTGAAGCTGCAGTCACAAAGTACCACTTAGCCAGAAACTCCTTCTGAAATGGAACTGCTTTCAGAGCAGATGGTATTTACAAACAAACACTCTGAGACACACAGTGACAGGAAAAAATAAACCCAAACCAAACTGAAACTGTAGAAAAGGAGATAAAATCCCCTGCATTGACACAGAAGGGCAACTTTCTGAGCTTTGTCCCAACAAACTGTTGGAAGATAAAGAGGGTTTTAACAAATACACAGTGTTTATGACCATCTTCTCAGATAAATTTGATCTGCAGTGTCCCTCAGAGCATAGCTCTCGTTCAAACTCAGAGAGGAAAAAATTCTCTAGTATTGGAAAACAACTCTGTTTACCACATAAACGCAATACACAAACTGATCTGACCTTCCAGATAAACCCAAGTTAAAAGCTGGGCAGGAATGGATAGTTTGTTTAAACAAATCAAGAGCAATAAATAAAATCATGAATTATTTGAATAAGTTATCTTTCATAACAAAGTTCTCATACAAATACTCTTCCAGAAGAGACAGTGTCGCTAATGAACGCAAATTAGCCCTGCGAAGCAGCAGAAGCACTCTGAAGCCTGCACCTGTCAAATTTGCAGGTATTCAGACAAAACACTACAACAGCGTTCTCTGAAAATATATTGGTCAAATTAAATGACCCAAAAGCAAACTACAGATTCGGGGTGGCAAAAGGAGGACACTTTCAATAGGCCATTTCCTACAGATGTTGGCTGAGCTACTGTTTCAGTGGAACTTTTATGATTACTAAAAAAAGGCAGCACAGAAGCCAACTTCGGGGCGGAGGAGGGAGGAGCAAAAAGTCCTGCACGACCTCTCTCAAATGAAGAAAACAAAACAGATTCTAGTTGCCCAGAACACTAACCACAGCGGCAACACACTGTACACTGCGTGGGCTACAGCTGGTTGCAATGGTCACATTTATGCCCTCAGACACAAGCAGACATTATTGGACACTTTCAGAGCTTTCCTCTAAAGCCTCAGCAGTCACACAAAACCTCACAGCACCCCGATCTGCTAGGAAGTGTCCTGTGAGGAATTACACTCTTCTAACACCTCTGCAACCAAGACCTTCCCTGGTACTTACATGAGCAATGTCTCCTTTTGTGCCAATGACCCTATCCTGCGAGTGCTTGCTGAACTCCACGTAGTGGTCGTCAGGGAAGGAATGCCTGTAGATAGAGTCAGGGCAGAAGTCAAGGAACTGCAGATTCAAACCCCAGCAGAGGCATCAGCAATGTTAAAAAAAAAAAAAACAAACAATACACATAGAAAGTTCTCCCTTCACCACTGACCATAGCACACGACAACGCTGAAATGCTCCACTGGCATTTGCAGGACAACATCTGTCAGTGTCTTAGCAGCAGACTAGTGAAAAAACCCACAAGCAACAAATTCACAGACGTGTCATCAAATTACTACTGCATCAGGGTCTGCCACACACAGAACTCTAGAGTAGGGAGCAATGAATGGCATTGTGAACATTCAAACACACAGGCAGGCCTGGGGCACATTAAGCTTTTTATCTGAGGAATGCCCTCTAGCTGACCTAAAACAAGTCACAGGGAAACTGTTAATTACAACTAAGGCAGACAACAGTCAAACCTTTTAAAAATAAGCCTTCTACCTATTTTTTTCTGTGAAAGAACAATTGTAAACACTGAAATCAATTTTAAATAGCTGTATCAAGGTCTGAAAATTTCACCAGCAAATCACCAATCTAGTAAAATTCTGTAGCTGGCTATAGGAAGATCGTCAAGATAATTTACAAACATGACAGTACAAACACAAACCTATTTCTTTGCCTTCAGGAATAACAGTGATTTTACTGATATATCTTGCATTAAACAGGATGTTAGGTAGTTAGACTTCAGCAAAGCTATCTATACCCAATGACACGGGAAGATAATAAACATAAGAAAGAGAACACATTGTACACACTGTGCTGTACTGTGCTTCCACAGAGTTTGTTTTTAGGGTTTCTGCCTACATCAAACGGTTTGTCTAACTGCAACCTACCCCACAGCTGGATCAGAGTATACCTACTTCATATCAAAGACAGACTTCATTCCCCACAACGCAGACAGAGGTTGGCTCCACGTGGCAGATGTCAGCAATAAAGATCCATCCTGTATTTCCGGATGGGAGTGAAGGGGGAGGAAGGGGAAAGAATACCAGGGAAAACAGAGGTTATCATTCTACCTGTACACTTTAACTTATGCTTACAAGATTGATTTAAAAATTATAGCAGGTTTTGTGCTTACTGAACTCAAGTCTAGTTATCTAATCCTATGTATAATACAAAAAGCCCTTGAGAGACAAATGTTACAGATAACAATGGGAACCATCTACAATGTTAGTAGCAGGTAAAATCAGGATAATCCATGCCTGAACTTCGATGCCTTGCGAGTCAAGTTTATTCAGTTTATAAATCAGTTACCCTTTATGTCTTCCTGGAATCACCCTCCAAAAGATTTATTTCTCCAACAAAGGGAGGTTATATAAACTCTGGTATCTAAAATACATAGTTAAAGCATTTTTCCACTTGCAGACATACATATTCATTACTTATGAAGGCACACAGCCACCGTGCATCTTCTCTATTATCTTGCGAATAAAAAAACTGTAGAACTCACAGAAAGGGAGTATGTAACTACAAGTACTTTAATGACAGGCACTGCAGACCAGCCAGTAGGTGAATGTTACATTTACATAACCAGATGGACGGAAAACATATCAGGGCTTAGGCTGTGGGAACCTCCAAAACTCATGTCTTCGATTACTTACCCTGGATGGCTCAAGGTGCGTGATGGCAGAGTTATGGCAGTTGTAACTGGCCTCTTCCTGTCCACTGAACACATTGTAGAGCTTCAGCTGCCCCGTGCAAGTACCCAGCATTAAGAATCTTTCTCTTGCAGAAAACGCGCAACAGGTAAAGCCACTCTCATCCTCATTTGCTTCCCTGAACACAGAAATCGGACGGAACCTAGAAAGGGCAAAAACACGAGGGTCCCCCAAAAGACAGAAGAAAAGCAAAACTGAAATGCTGTGTGATGATACCAAATCCAGTCCTTAAAAATCACATAGGTAAAAGTTACAGCTTTCTTCTAGGAGAAGCTAAGTGCCAGTTATAAGACTATTGCTCAAATGAGTATGTTACAACAGCGACTGCAACACTGCAGGGTTTGTTTTGCACTGTTAAGTACTTCTGTTACAGCACATCATTAAGTTGAAGCACTTGGAGTCCGCCTTCAAAGCTGGATTGATGGAAAAGCTGTAATGCTGTCATCTGGGTAAGTACAGACAGCTAGCAAAATTTTCTAACAGTCTGAAACACTCAACACAACAAAGCAGGGCACATCAGCCGAATAACCTCCTGTCATCATAAATACCCCCTAAGGTGATGCTAGTTTCACTGTGAAGATGCTTTCATCTCTGTGTCATCTTTATTTTTATAAACTTTACATCATCTTCCAATTTAACCTCAGCAAAGAAAGGCCACACAAAAATGCTAGCAACTCGCAGTCCTGCAGATTCAGCTGCAAGAGCAAAACCATGGATTCTGCTGTCCTCAACTGTCAGCCAACCAGCCTCCAGCCTCAGGGCTATGCTACACTTCCATATAAAACTGGCATCACATACTTACCTTCCAAAGGAGAACAAAGCCAGGAGCTTCATTAGTCAATACTGCTAATGAATTAACATGATACTGAAAACAAAGTGTGCTTTAGGTACTAAGAGACAGTACTAAGGACAAAAGAAACAGAACATTTACTAAAATGCCTTTCAAAGTTCTCCCACTCGTCACTGTGGGATTAAAACACCTCTCTGCCCACAGATACTCCACTGTGGGATGGCACAGCCTGCATTCAGGTAAGGCTTTTTGGCACAGGTACATATCCTGAAAGGGATCAAGAAACATTTTTCTTCCTTACCTGCTAAATATAAGGTGTCTATCAAAGCAGCCACCATCCACCCCTCCGTACTTTGGAAAGGCTGCCCTGCGGGTCAGCCGTGAGGTAAAGTTAGTTGGCGCTTGGCGCCTTTGTTTTGGCTCAGGACACTGGTGGGGAGTAAAGAGAGAGAAAGGGGGACAGGTGGCAACTGGGTTCTTGCAGCGGGCATGCTGCTCCCTAAGGTACTCTGTGATTATACTGTCCAGTGTTGGGGGGGAAGGAAGGTGTCTGTCCAGCTGCTTTTTGATAGCTGGGCTCTGGCTGTAGGCGCCATGGTCCGATTTTTGCCGCAACACTCTGATTTTTCTGCCGTTGCAGGGAGATGGCCTCTCCCTGACAAAGCTAATCCTGCCAATCAGAGGAGAGTTGCTGGCGTAAGAAGGGCCTGGAAGGGCAAGTGGACCTTGGGATGCAGTCGGTCTTGCCTGAGCATGGACAGAGGTGGCAGTGGAACCTACGGAAGTGTGGCTACTCAACCGGGCTGAAATGCCGTTAGCTATGCGAGGGGTGCGAGGCAGGGTCACAGGAGAGGCTGCAGCTGCAACAGGGGTGAAGGCAGATGAATGAGATGCTGCAGTCATAGGTAGGTCTGCCTCTTTTGTAAGGACAGACGCAGTTTCTCCTAAGCCCTTAGAGATGAGATGGTTCCGAATCAGGAGCAGCAGCTCCTTCTCAGGAAACGTGATCCTTGACTGGGCCACCACATCCGCTTTCTGCAACCGAGCCAGAGAGACATCTGTGCCGATGAGCAGTGGCTTCCCCGAGACACGCTCGATCAGCTCAGCAGCGTATTTGCAGAACTTCACGTGCTCGCTGCGCTTGTCCTGAAGCACCGGCTCCTTCATCAGCTGCTGAATTTGACAGCTGCTGAAGAGGGGGAGCTTGCTGATAATCTGCCGGACAGTACTGCTGCGTGAGAGCCCCACCAAGGCTTTGCAGGCTAACGCTCGGATCTGATCTGCATCCGTGATGGGCATCTTTACAGACAGCAACGACAGCAGCACTTTGATGCCATTGTTGGACTGTACCACATTCCACATCTTGGCTAATGTGTGCTCACTGCTCTTGGGGGCCTGAGGAAGCTTTCGCCGAGGAGTTCCAGAGATGAACTTGCCAATACTGGAGATCCGATTATCTGGGCCACATACACAGTTGATGATGATCTGAAGGGCTGACTTCTGAATCTCAGCATCATGAATGAAAAATTCACCCTCAGCAACTCCAAGGATGATACTAATACCTAGTGAGGAAAAGAAACAGTTTCTTTAGTACTCTAAAATGCATCTTACACAGTTCATCAGACAAGTAAGGGAGTCTTCAACAAATTTGAGAAAAACAGGTAATTATTTTCATCCTGGGAATTCCTGAGTTCTACTGATCAGTGTAAGACATACTCTTCTACCTCCCTATCAAAATGTTTTTCTACACTGATGCTCCTCTACATCATCAGTAAGTAGCGAGTCAAACAATCTTTCAGAGAATGTGATCAAGCATGGCTCAGGAACACAGAATCCAAGATACCTGGCACAGGGAAAGATGTACAGGCATGTCTGATTCTTAGTGCAGAAAGCAATTCCTTTGTATAATCACAGAATTACAGAATGGTTT
>NW_010260722.1:0-1879 GCF_000690775.1 Eurypyga helias
GGGACGGGATGGCTGGGGAGAAAGAGCTCTGCGCTTAGGGAAATAAATCCTGCACGCGAAGGATGCTGCGTTTATGCAGAATAGCGCTGGGTGTGTAAAAAGAATAGGCTGCCTTAATTCTTGAGCTGTCCGTATATTGCATTTTGGTGCACAAATGCTGACGCTTGCTGTCCTCATAAGGAAGACAAGATACCTCCCTCTACAAAGGGGCAAATAAGCATAAAAAAGTAAGACTCTGATTATTGGATTAACTGGCAACAAACCTGACACACAGGCGTGGAAGGACTTTATGCTAAACCTCGTTGTCGAGTGGTTATCAAAGTTGTTTTCAGTTCAGACTTCAAAAACTTTTCCCAGTAGGGGTGCAGATGCCATGCCTAATAGAAATTGAACTCTCCCTTCATGCCGTCGGCCACAGCTGGCAAAACTGTGCACGGCTTACGTTGTTCCTGCTGTGTTCTTTGTGGGAGCTCTTCAAATATTGGGGTATGCAAATTGAAAACGGGCGTCAGGTTGCTTTTCCTCACGGAGGGACTATATGGTCGAGGGGAGGAGATGAGTCAAGGATGTGTTGGTGTGTTTGTTGTGATTCCCCCCGCCCCCTCCCCCGTGCCCTGCGCAAAACTCGGGTGGGCATATCTGAAAATGTTCTGATATGTTCTTAAATTTCAGAGCGTGCTGTTTCACTACTGCGGCAGTTCTTGTCTGCGTTGGCAAAAACGTGTCTGAAGTTCAAACCTTGAATTATGGTCAATTTGTGGAGCTACTGTTAAAATTTTAGTATATTACTGAATGTTGCTCCTGTTCATGTTTTATGAAATAGAGTTAGCTTGAAACGCTTATTCAAAAAAGAAAATAGAGTTGCCAGTTTTGTTACTGTTCTGTTTCCATAATACCCCTTGGTGTGCCTTATTTGATTAACTTCGTGATCTTTAAGCTGCTTTGTAGCCTGTGAAGACTATGCACATGCATGTATAAACTTTTTTATTCTGTTAAGGATGGGGGAGAAATCACCTTGTGGTGAAATGCAGCATCATTCTGCATACTTCCTTACGTGTCTTGGGAATTTACTAAGGATCTGGGGGCAAATGTTAGTGTTCATGGACTAATACTTTGTTTCCTATACAAATTGTTTTAAGTTTGTTTTTTTTTTTTCTTGCCCTAGATGATGCACTGTTAGTTCTGTCTTGCTTTAGCTGTACCTAATAAAGGACATACTTTGTAATGGACTGGTTTTCCTCCTGGGCATGCATTTTCTTAATTTGATACCAGATCTGTGATTGTTGTCCTGTAATCCTTTCAATTTTCCTTCTCTGGTGTCTCTGATGTGGTTTCATCACTTGATGATAAAGTGAAAAACTAACAGATGTGTTCATATTTTCTTAATTAGCTTAGGGTTTTTCTTGGGCTCATGTGATGCAGGGGTCAGGCATATGACTTCTTGAAAGTGGATCTTTAATTTTGGCAGTGGTGGCAGCCCGAAAAGATTGAATTGGGAAACCAGTGCTGTATTCTAGCAGCTGTTAAAGGTCTCCTGCTGTCAAGGTAGCTGTCAGATGAATTCATCTGGCTGCTTAATCATGTCACCCTCACAGGTAATGGTTACCATGAAGTGATTCCAGTTCAACTGTTTGCCTGGCTGTACCAGCCTAAATTAAGTACTGACTGACGGCTGTGCCTCAGGTGGTCAGTCATGGAGGAGCCAGCTAGAAACAGCTGGAATGCCACAGAAGTGAAAAGCTCTGGGGTAGACGGGAGTACTGAATCTAAATCAATTACGTGAGACATTCTTATTTAAACTTTACAAGGTTTCAGTGCAAAACATTTGTCCCTATTTTATTGACCCTCAATTTTTTTGATTTTTTAAAAAAAAAAAAAA
>NW_010260722.1:1912-13857 GCF_000690775.1 Eurypyga helias
TTCCACATACTTTTGGAAACGAAGTCAGCTTTTATAAAAGAGTAGTCCAGTTATTTGTACTGAGAAAATGAGGTACACTACTTAAGGTTGTAAACACACAATAACTGGTCTGGTCTGTAGAACTAGGTAAAAAAGCCCTGGTCTGTATAGACTGCAGAGCTCATGTAAATATGTCGTCTTGGTCAAGGCAGTGATGAGACCTCGAGATAGGCAGCAAAGGTCAATTTACTCTCTGATGTTGTACAGCAATATGCCTTTGCACAGCGTTAACTCCTAGTGGTGGTGGTTTTTCTTATGTTAGTGAAAACATTTGTTTAGTTCATATTTTGAAAACTTTGAGCTTCGGGTTGGCTTTCTGTCCTGCTGCAGAATTGTTTAATTAAATACAATGTGTGCTTGTCCATCTTTTTTCCTGCAAACTTCATGACGGGTAGCTGTATTTCATAAGTGTTGCATTTACTTTGGATGGGCTCGTAGTCAGCTTGATTTAAAAAAAAAACTGATTGTAGAGATGGTTGCTCCTGCACTTCAGCGGTTAAAAGAAGTCACTGCTGCTTTGAGACTGTCACTAGCCATTGTTAAGCTTGGAGGCAATTGGTGTTATCAGAGAACAAAAAAATATAGGGGAATATTAGGTCTGTAAAGTGAACTTTTTGCAGGGATTCTTTTGAAGGACTGGTAGATGGTTGAGGATTAGGGTGACTAACAAATACATTTTGGTGACTTCTGTATTTCCGGCCTTCCCTTTCATGGGTAAAACTGCTGTCAGGAGGTAATACAGAGTAGCTTTTGGAAGGGTAGTGCTGGCTGCCTACTTTTCTACATCATGTTACCCTGTGAGGTCTTGCTTTTACTTCTGTCTTGATGCTGAATTCGGAAGCAGTCGGTTTCAACCTGTGGCCAGTTAGTGTCTGCTGTTTTACTGATAACATGCAACTCAGACTGTGTCCAGGAAAACAGTTTTATTTCAAGAAGGAGATGGTTACGGGAAACTTATCTTAAAAATCTAGATTTGTTATAATCTTAAGTTAAATAAGGAAGGCAAAAACTACCGCAGAAAATAGTGAACAGTCTTCTTGGGGTCGTTTTGTGCCTGCAGAAAACCACAGTATGCTTTCATTACAATAGTTCATTCAGAGTTGGCCAACAGAGCTGAAGAAGCGGAAAATCTTGTTTTCTCCCAGTCAGTGAATAAAATCAAGGCTTGAGGCACACAACCTTGAAGGTGGTTGACAGCTCGATTGGTTTCAGGCAACTGCAAATGTTACTGCTTAATTACTTTGAATAGAAAATGTGTTTTGAAAAGCTGTTCTTATGTGCTTTGCATGTTGAATACAGATTGTTGTAGCTAATAAATTACTTTTAAATGTTCTTCTGAGCTCTAGCGAAACTCCGGTTTTCGTCTAAGGTAGACTGACAAATCAGAAATGAAGCAAACCGCGTGATAAATGAGACTTTATAACACATTGTGTGTCAGAACTGCGTATTTATACACGAAGCTGTAGAGTTGCTCACACATATGCTTCTTACTAAATTGAAGACCTTAACTGTTCTTTATAAAGCAAAGAGGCAAATTCATGTGTCTGATTTTTGATTGGTTTCTAAGAAGCTGTTTCTTACTTACCGAAATCTAACCCCAATTTTAACTGCTGATTAAAGACTTTTTTTCCAAAATACTTCTGTCTTACTTCATGTTATTGATAGGAAAGGATCTTGTAATTCAAATGGAATAGTTGCTTTTCTGAAGTTTTATGTTAGTGATTCATTACTCCTTTGGGTTTGAACATGGGTGATAGGATTTGAACTGAAGGAGGCAAAGGGGATGTGATTACTTTCATTGTACATCTGGCTGAAAGCAAGTAACTCCTTTTAGGTGATGTGATTTTACAATTCTAGACACTGGCCTACCAATGCTTTGTGTCTCTCTAGGAGTTGTGATGGATGTGGACTTTGACCTGCCCTCCACAGGGCAAATGTGCCGTCCAGTGTTTTCAGTTGTTGTGGCCATTTTTAGGTAACGGCCCCTCTGAATGAGGGGTATGGTTTTTCACCTTGCAGTTGGAGCCTTTCTGTATTCTCATGTACAAAAGGCATCTTGCCACCAGATTGGCCCAGATGGCCCAGTGTCTTGGGTAATCCACTACTTAGTTGCTTCCCTACTGGAATTTAGACGAACTGCCTTATTTTACACAGTGGCTTTCATTTTGTTGTAAGAATAATCACCTAGGTGCTTATCATTATCACTGTGTCTCTGCTAAGAATTTCTGGCTTCCCTCAGCTTTTAGCTCAATACAGGGGCAAAAGGCACCAGGAGAGTCTTCTGTCAGGAATGAGATTTAGAGATTGATAGGTGTGCTAATTCTATCCAAATTCTCTGTTGAAAGCAGAAAGATTTTGTGGATCACTGGTGTTTGTCACAGCTTCCCATGGATGTATTTAAATAAAGCTTGGAGCCTGGGGCTTAGTTTAATCCTCAGGTGAGGAGAAGCACCCAAATGAACGAGTAATGTCTTCAGCACAGGTCTGTTAGCAGTGTCCATTCAGGTAGACAAGGATGAGCCACGTAGGTGTCCCTGCAATCTGGTTTATCTTCCAAAGGTAAGACTTGGGGGTGGCAATGACAGTAATGTGGTGGTGACTGCATGCAGAAACCAGTGCAGCTAGTGAAGCTTTCTTTCTAGTGGAAGAGGTGCTTATCTTCTGTGGTTTATCTTTGATCTGATGTTGGGTTTAAGAAAAATATCCTTTACAACTTTGTTGCAGCTAATTCCAATAACACCTGTAAAATTAAGGACTTTAAAGGGGGTTACTGTCTAGGAAATATTTTCCATTTTTCGAGTTTCTCTGCTGAAAGTAAGATGAAGCTCTGCTAGAAGTAGGAAAGAAACTGAGGAACGTATGAAATGGCGTGGTTGCCTAGCACCTCAAAGTTACTGTTGGATTTTATTTTGTGCATTTCCTGTAGCTTTTGCTACTTTATATAATAAAACTCTAGAATTTACTGCACAGAGTGTGGAGCTAATATAGGGTTAGACTGCTTGAAAGACAGGTAACGTACTTGTCTTTGAACTAAGCTAATCAGATACTTTCAGTGGTAATTCAGAGTAATTGCTGAAACGGGCTTCTTGAGGGAAGGATGGCAGTGGTGATTACTTTAGTAAGAGTGATTCTTGCAAAAGAGCTGCAGGAGAACATGTCTGAGTGAGTTACCAAGTGAGCCAAAAGCTTAGAGTGACTTACACTGAGAGAGGAAATGGTCTCTCTAATTAGCAAGGATGGCAGTATTTTAGGATGTGCTTTGTTTACAGTAGTGCAGAACTGTAGTCATGGTGCAAGACTTCTGAGGGGTAGGTGTAAGATTTGCCTTACATATCCAATTCCTCTTCTAAGGATATAATTGCGGGAGAAACTGGAGTAGGGCAGAAGAAATGATGTGACATCTGGTTCTCAAACTCTGATAAGATAATGGGGATACATGGAATGGTAACATCTTAACTTGTATTTCTTGGGTACAGTTGAAATAGGCAAATTAATATCTTTATGGAGCAGTTGCAAACCCTGACTAAATACTAACGTTGTTCCTTGCAGTTGGCAAGCATGAGTTAACTGGGCATAAAGTTGCAGTGAAGATCCTGAATCGACAGAAGATTCGCAGCCTTGATGTTGTAGGAAAAATCCGCAGGGAGATTCAGAACCTCAAGCTCTTCAGGCATCCTCATATAATTAAGCTGTAAGTTTTGCTTGCTGTAATCAAACATATTTACAGAGTAATCTCTTTGCTATTGCTGATGTGAAATGTGTTTGAAGGGTGATACTACTAGCAGTATGTTGTCAGGAAAGTAGCCAACTTCCAAGTGTGGAACCACTTTTAGCATCCTCTGTAATGTATTTTCACAAAACTGATCTTCCCTGTGGGCTGGAGAGCTTCCATTATATTGTTGCTTACAAGTTATTCGGACAGGTATGTAGAAGGTAATCACATGATAGATAGTTCTAGTAGCATCCATCTCTGTTTTTAGCTACAACTTCAGTTTTTCTGGTTATATTTGATATTTTTTTCTGCTTAGAAAATTAGTTACTAAGAACAAGATTATGAAGGGCATTTCACTACTAAGTTTGTTGTGTTTTTTTACTCAAAGTATCTTTTTAGTGATGTGCTCGGTCAATGATCTGTGGTTTCTCAAATCGATGACACTGACTTTTCAGAATTAAGGGTGTGCAGTTTGTTAAATGTCATTGATATTTCAGAATTTTTCAGTATGGCTGCTACCACTTGTCTGAATGTTTACAGTGTGCCTGTTTACATTTGTTAGTTGACCACCACCTCTCTGGGCAGCCTGTTGCAGTACCCTGTCACCCTCACAATGAAGTATTTTTTCATGTACAGGTTGAACCTTCTGTTTTCCAGTCCATTGATGATTCTGACATTAATTTCCTCTAACAGAGTGTGGGTGGCTTTTATCATCTTAATCATGCTTTTGGTGTTAGTGGTTTTTTTTTTCTTTTCCCCCACTGGACGAGTGTTAAGACCCCACTGACAGATGCCATCCTTATACACTCACTTTAATTTGGCAGCAGCTCTTACACTGAGAATAAATTGAGTTGTGTAAGATCAACTTAACTTCTTCTAAAAACTAAACCACTGAAGACTATTGAGCTGATTTGGCTGCAGAATTGCTAGTGCTGCTAGTGAGAGTTCATGAATGAGTCCAAAGAACATAGCTATAGACAAAACAAGAGGGGAGGTGTCAGTACACAGAGATATGGGAGCAGAACAGAATGTCTACTTGTGGTGGTGCCAAACTGTTAAGTCAGGTTTCAGATTATAATTTCTTTCTCAGGCAATTATGAGGAGAATGTTTTTCTCCAGCCTGTGGAGAGAACGGATAAAATGTAGGAGATGATGGAAAAATTGATGGATCTCTAGCTTTGCAGTTGATCAGCCTGCATTTCTGAAGCAGAAGAATTATTAGACTTTGTGCAAATTTGAAATAGAATTGAGATTGTTGTGCAGGTAGACCTGCTAGTAACTTAGGATCATGCTGCTAGCAACTGGGTTGGGGAACTACTAAATAGCAGATTAAGCTATTTGGTATGGAAGTAAACAGACTTCTTCAGCTTAACATTAAAAATTAGACTGTGTCTAATTTCTAACATTATTTCATGCACTGCTTTGGCAATATATATACCATTGCAAGCCTGTTGCAGGAAGAAAATCTTACTATAGCTTTAAATAAAAAGCTTTGGAGCGTCTCCTCTTGTGGTTTTTGACCTCTGGTAATAGAATGCATCTTGTTTTCCTACATAAAATTGCCTCTTTTTGCATTCTGGTCATCTGTAGTCTGTGGTTTGGTAAACTTACTTATCATATAGGTATGTAAAGATTCCACAACCTCCTTTTCCATAATCAGAAAAACGAGCTGACTGTAGAGAAGCATGGCTGTAACTTTCAGATTAAAAGAAATACATACTATTTCTGTAGTAGTATCTTAGCTGTGGCTTCAGAATGTAGTTGATATTTGAGTACATAAGATACTTTCAACCTAAGTATTAGAGAAAATCAGTGAAGGTAAAGCATTTTGGACTACAAGATTTTAGATAAAACTAACTTTGAACTGCCTTAGAAGGGTATTGAGATTATTGAAATGTTAGACTACAGTACTAAGGTGTTAAAACAGATACAAACACATGTATGCACACACACACAACACCCTGACCTGGATAGTCTGAACTCGTTATTGCTGTCGGTGCAGTTCAAACAACTTGTCTCAGTAAGCTGAAGCATGTCTGGTTTTCCCCTTTGTCTTGGAATTGGCATTTTGAAGAACGCTGCAGTTCTGTAGTATATGTGTGAATTCAGTTAATTACTATAGTTCAGATATTTGCATGCTTTAGTGTAGTACCTTGAAACATTCATTTTCATCCAGTTGCTACCTCCTGTCTTCTTGATACAATACCTAAATTTTGGCTGAAGTGTTCATTTTCTTGTTTCATTAAAAATCGATCACTTCTGACTGTTGTAAGGGAAAACAATTAAGCAACTCTTGGGTAAGGATATGTAGAACAAAATCAGAATCTCTTAAATGGGGAGTTTGGCCATAAACTGGTTATTTCAAAACTTCAGAGTTTTTTGAAACTTAATTGAAGTAGAATAATGACAATAGAACAAAGTGTTAACACTCTTAAATACTAGTGACAAATTTGGGTCTCTTTGTAAAAGATAATATTCATGATTATGAAGAGCAGGTTTTTTTTCTAGTCTTGAAGTACACTTTTTATTTTTGGCCAGTCAGGTTTTTTGCATGTTAAGGTTGAAAAGTGTATTTTTGAGACACTAGCAAAGTCCTCTTGAATTCCTTCCTCACTGCACCAAGCTGTCTGCAAGGCAGCACTGTAAATAGTTTTGCAGAAATCGCTTGTACTAACCTTAGTCCTCTGGGAGTACAAAGGCTGAAACTCCTGGTGGGGAATACAAATTACCTGCTAGTCTTGGAAATCATGGTATCACATAACGAAAGGAGTGGAAATAACTGCTGAAAAACACTGTCATTCCACTAGCTGTAAATTGTCTGGGAGGTATTTTAAAGTGTACTTTATCTGAGACTCTGCACAACTTTGGTTTTAACTAAATGTAATTAGCATCTTATAGTGTGTAGACTAACAGATACCTTCTCTTACCAGGTACCAGGTCATCAGTACACCAACTGACATTTTCATGGTGATGGAGTATGTTTCAGGAGGAGAACTGTTTGATTATATCTGTAAAAATGGAAGGGTAAGAAGTAGTCCAACTCTTTATGTCCAAATCAGTGACTATCATTCTGTTAATGCTTTGGCAACATTCCTGTGCCACCTGACACTGAGGTAACAGACAGGTTCTTTCTGGGGATCCTTGGCAGAATGATACAATTAAAGCTTTATGAACAGGATATTATGATTAGAGCGGCACAGGATTTCTACAAGCAGAATCAATGTAGTACAATTTGTAAGTAGTGTAATTCACAATTTATAATGCAGCTTATGGACCCTCTAATCACCTGGACCCTCTGCAGAGTGAGTCAAGTATAAATACAGTTTGCTGTATCAATACAACAATCACAGCCTAGACTTGAAAATCTTATGAAAGAATGAGTCACTCAACCCCCAGAGGAAGCAGAGGGCAAGAGGTGTCCGTGGCTACGGGGGGGTCGCAGGTCTCACTGTCCCGCAGCAGTTCTGGTCCAGGTTCCCCACTTAGGACTTGTAACTACTTGATTTTGCAGACAGAGCTCTGTGTGCTGTTACACTCCCCTGTTCTGTGACAGGGTCATCCCCACCTGGCTGGCGGGGGGCCTGGGGGTTTTAGGAAGGCAGTAATCAGCTTAGGGCCAGTAGGGAGTGGAAGAAACCTGTTTGGTTCATCTGCTTGGTTCACAGGACATTCAGGGCTGAAAATGAGAGAAAGGGAGCAAATGCATGACTAGCTTGGTCACAGAATGGCTGCTTGTCTCATAAAATGGCATTAGTTATGTTAACCACACTGCCAGGAACAGGGAGCAGGGTTACCAGTCACCCTCTGTTAAATGAAGGTTTCTTTTGATGTATTTGGCATTTATTTTGCTGTTAGTAATTAAAATATACTTGATGACTACATCTTGTTCTAACCATAAAACTGTTTATATGTTAATGCGTCAGATCTTTTACGTATGATTTTGGTCAGAGCATTTTTCTTCTCTACTGGTAATGATAGGCTAATTTACAATTACATGGTTGCATAAACTGGGTGGAATTGTGTCTAGCTGGAGTAGCTGAAAACTTCCTTCAGTATAACCCACTACTGGGAAGTGACCATTACATCCCTACTACCTTCTTATCTACTAGAAGAGTTTCTGTGAAAGGTCTGAAGTCACTTATAACAAACCATTTAGATAACTAGTATACTTTTAGTTAGTTTTTAGAACAAACTTTGACCTGAACTAGGGCATATTTGTATGAATTGGCCAGCAAAGTCTGCTCTTCGGGGCTAGCTGCTAATAGCATAAATAGCATCTAAAATCTATCACATCTTATGCGTGTCTTAAGCTGTGCTTGAATGTCAGAGTTCATTGATGTTCCAGTTAGAGGAAGTTAATGATTGGGTGCTAATGTTACTAGTTACTGAGTATGTAACATCTGCCTAACCAATTTGAAAAGCATGAAAGAGAAATTTCAGTGACTCGCTGAATTGGTGGGTGTGGTTTTTTTAGACCTGTGGTACAAACAAAAGGATGTAGGCTATGATGCTTTCTGCTACAAGTACTGATAATCTGCTGTATGAGGTATCAAAACTCTAAATACCAACTTAAGTTCATGAGAGAACTGCCTTTAATCTGTATAAATGAAAACCCAGTTACCTTCCACTGGCTCATAAATGTTTAAAACCTTTGTCTGTCTCAGCTTGATGAGAAGGAAAGTAGACGTCTGTTCCAGCAAATCCTTTCTGGTGTGGATTATTGTCACAGGCATATGGTAGTACATAGAGATCTGAAGCCTGAAAACGTGCTGCTTGATGCACACATGAATGCCAAGATAGCTGACTTTGGTAAGCACCGCTTTTCTGTAACTGATCTCATTTCTGGTGTTACTTCGATCCTGTTAATTACTGTGTGAAATATTAAGTAAAATGTATGCATTTGAATATCCTGGTGATTGGACACAATACAAGAACCTGAAGAGTATGAATATAAAGCAAAATCATGTTCTTTCACACATGTAGAACTTGTTTTCCTCTCAAGCTTTCTTTTTACCTATTTTCTGCGACTGAGTGAGATTGTGAACTGATTTGTTTGCCTTTGCTTAACAACATTTTCTCTGAAGTGCTAAGGAGACTTAGTTCCTGACCTTTCCACTTCACAATTCACTCCTGTTGCTTGTTTGACCATCTGTAAAATGTAGATGCTTAGCTCTCTTGGAAATACAGTGCAAGGGCAGTTCATCATGCTTTAAACCATGTTGCTGTAGTAGAATACACCAGACCTATTAAAATGCTCTAACTTTCTTTAAAAACCCTCATGAAAAAATGGAATTAAAGCATGAAATGTAAAATAAGAGCAATTACTCTTGGAAACTCCTGTGCTTCTTTGCTATATACCTGGCTAAGTAATCAGAAAGCTTAATTGCTTATACTAGCTGTTTGTGACACAGCTGCTGAGAACATTGGCAGCTACTTCTTGGAATGCTCCGTATTGGGAAACATCGCCATAAAGCATAGTAAGGTATCCGTGCTGCTGTATCATCATGATATGTTATCTCTTGTAGACATAGTGGATAATACCTGCTCTTGTAAAGGACTTTGAGGTCTCTGGAAGGAGCTGGGTAATGCTGAGTATTCTAAGTATATCTTAAAAGTGTGGTGTTCAAGTATGTGAGCACTGGGTATCGTATTGATTTCTTGTGTGTAGAAAATGCTTTAGGTGAAATGGCTTACGTCGTAAAGAAATGAAGTACAGTAACTTAGAAAAATTTTCTTGTAACTAAAGTATTAGTAAAGCTGTAGAACTCGTTTAATACACTTGTCACAATTAACTAAGAGCTTAATAAAAGCTTTTGTGTATTAGAATATGAAAGCTAGCCAAGCTGTACTCTTTCAACCCTCCCTCACCCCTGTAAAAGGGCGTAATTCCTTCTCAGAGACTGACTTTTCTGGCTTACGGTAGTCACGATCATTCAGCCTCCACCGAGGAAACTACAAGATATTTTCCACAGCTATTCTGGAAGTGATAGTTCTTTACTGATATTAGAGTATACTGAGGGTTGGTGAATGAAGATGTCCTGGTTCTAAAGAACACTTTAATTACCAACAGGATACCTAAGATCAGAGTACTGAACTGCAGCGATTCAGGAACCAGCTGAGCAGTGTGGTGGTGAATCACAGTATCATAGAATTGTTAGGGTTGGAAGGGACCATAATGACCATCTAGTTCCAACCCCCCTGCCATGGGCAGGGACACCTTCCACTAGACCAGGTTGCTCAAAGCCTCATCCAGCCTGGCCTTGAACACTTCCAGGGATGGGGCATCCACAGCTTCTCTGGGCAACCTGTTCCAGTGCCTCACCACCCATGATGACTTCACATGAAGTCATGTACTCTCTGTATACCCTCTCACAGAATTTTATTCTGTGGCAGTGTCTTGCAATTTGGCATTTAGAAGCAAATGCGGGTTTTAAGACCTGTTTTTGTTAACGGCCAAAATCCTATCTTGCTATGCTGCTCCATCTTCTTTAGAGCAACTTTGTTCTCTGTTTTGCCTGTGTCACCCAAACTGGACTAGCTTTTGTCTTGGAATGAGTATGTTCTCAAATATTTCTAGGTTATGTGTAATAATGTGTTGATGTTACTCAAATTTCCAGTAAAGTAAATGGAGTATTACGTGGCGTGCTCATACAAAAACTTCATTGATTCCAAACACTGTTACTTCTTTACTGAGATAAATCTGTTAATTTTCTATTTTGAAATGCTAGTGATTTGTTCTAGGTGGTATATGCAGTATGAAATCATTTGGCTCTCTGAATTTTTAGTAGTGACTCTTGTACACTTTCAGGCCTATCAAACATGATGTCAGATGGAGAATTCTTACGGACAAGCTGTGGTTCCCCTAACTATGCTGCACCAGAAGTAATTTCAGGAAGGTAGGGTCTTTTATCCGTATTCGATACATGTGTGCATGTGCTTCAGTCATTTTGATTCTAGAAGCTACAAAACTAGTTCAGTTGACAAAATTGATGCTGATAAACCATGGGCTGAACTTTTAATTGTCTTGATAATTTTTCATGAATATTTAAGGCTTCTGTGAACCAGCTTTGAATAGTTCCTGCAAAGTGGATTTGGTGTCTAATGGGAATCTATTTAAATGTATTAAACACAACTGACTGACTTTTTTCCCCAGATTATATGCAGGTCCAGAAGTGGATATTTGGAGCAGTGGTGTTATTCTCTATGCTTTATTATGTGGAACCCTTCCATTTGATGATGATCACGTGCCAACCCTTTTTAAGAAGATATGTGATGGTATCTTTTATACCCCTCAGTACCTGAATCCATCAGTAATTAGTCTTTTGAAGCACATGCTGCAAGTGGATCCCATGAAGAGAGCAACAATCAGAGACATTAGGTAAAACATGAACTGGTATCTGATCACAGGATGCTGGAATGATAATCTCAGTGCAGTTATGCAGAACAAAGACGACGTTCATACAGCTTGTGCATGTTTTATAGACTGAGATGAAAAATTCAACTTCTGGTGGTTTGGCTTCAGCGCTGGTAGTTCTGATCTCCAGTGGCCAGTGAACTGTGGTGTGGATCACAGTGAAGTTAGTTATATGCATTACATACAGAAATTCTGAGAAACTCGAGGTTGAAGGGTGCTATAGCAAAGCTGTTTTACCTGCAGAATTATTTGGGGAAAAAACCCTGTATTGACTTCTCTTGGGGGGGGAGAATTCTTTGCTGTTAAGAACCACTATTCTGTACTATAAATGTCTGAGAGGAAGTTATGGCTCTTTAACTGGATAATGGTTGCTTCTATTTATATTTCTTCAGACTTTGAAAAGTCCTTTAAGACTGAATATTCTGCATGCAAGATGGCACCTTCTAGCTTCGAAACCCTGTCATGAATTTGTATTGTGATAATTGCTGTATCGAATACTGATAAGTTAAAGCTTGTAGGTACAGTGAACCATCATGAGCTCCAGATTCCAAGAGTTGATTCTGGAGAAGGTGACTGCTTTGACAAGTATGCAGAGGGTCAAATAAAAAAAGAAAAAGCTGATAGAGCTCTACGTCATGCAACAGCTCCGCAGCTTCGTTAGGTTTTCCTGTTTCCTTAGCAAGAAGCTCTAAGGAGAGAGCTCTGATATACTGCCTTAGTGAAAATGCTTCTTTTTTAGGGTTGGAAGCTAGGAAGTCAGTGTCGTGGTTTAACTCCGGC